>NW_027254977.1:0-90075 GCF_042242105.1 Pempheris klunzingeri
CTGTAATTAGTGTATTTACTTATTATTATGCCATACATAAAAACGAGATTATGGTGTTTGATACTTATGTAAAAAGATGTATACGTGAATTAATTGGTAGACGAATGAGAAGTTTGTATTTTGGAATAAGCCAAGATAAGAATTTAGGTATTAATTATGAAAAAAATGAATTTTTGATGAGTTACAATTGTAGCCCTCTTTTTTTCATATTTTTAAAACTTTGACACAGCAGATACGTCTTCAGTGTTAAGGTTTCTTACACTTGCCTCATGAAATTATGGGATTCATTAGTGGAAATTCATTATATTCATCAAACCATAATTTAATATTTTGTAGTAGGGAGGTTAAACCAACATGACATTGAGTTATTGGGGTGACCGACATTGATAATAAATCTTTTAGGAAATTATATTCTAAATCAATCATCTTAAGGACGTGTATTTTCACAGTTGTACTGTAATGTATCACTATCGCTCATTTAGCGGCCCTATAAATAATAGTCTTGACATTTGGGCTATGTTAATGTAACAGAAAGTCCAGTAGAACATCAAGAAAATGAATTAGATGAGCTTTTATGATGATAGATGTGCTAGTCATATCCTGCCTATACAGAAAAAGATTTTCTGTACAAGTATCTAAGAATTTGATAAAGCTTAATAAAATCAAAATAATGGCTTGGCTGGTATTTTGACCTCTAATAAACGTAATACCAACATATGCAGAAATAATTTATAGTTCAGAATTATATTAAGCTGGTATTATTGATAATCTGATAAAGTAATGAGAACTTTCTTTCAATATATGTAATAGTTTTATGCTACAGAGAATAAATGTAATTCAGATGCACTAGAATAAGTACAAATATTTAATTTATAGATAATATTAGGTATGGGAGAAATTTTATAGTAATGCTATTCATCCTTTTGCCATATGTTTCATTTCCATATCCTATTCAAAATATGAACAAAAATGATGTAAATTTTTATTACTTCTAGCATTTGTTCGACTATTTGAGAAGTATTCATTTTAGGATCATGTCCCCAGTCATGTCTTGCATTTGAATCCTCAAAAACCTGGGGCCAACTATCAGCTATAAAAAATAGATAGTAATTTTTTAGGCTGCATAAATTTACCAATGTTTTGTCGAATAGGATCAACATTGTAATCAATAGTAAATTGTGGTATGGTTTTTTTAATTTCTTCTGCCAACATGTTAGGAGTAAAACTTACAGCTCCAACATTGTAGGTAGTTTGTTTAAGCTTTTTACGTTCGACGTCAACAAAATCAATGGTGCTTTTGACACAATCATCAATATGCATCATTGGCAACAAGGTATCACCTCTCAAATAGCAAGTATACTTTCGATTTTTAACAGCTTCTTGAAATATATCAACAGCATAATCTATACGAAAATTCATAAAATTATGGAAATTATAGTTATAAATAATATTGGGTATATACCAGTTGTACCACCACCTGGTTCACTATCAGATGATATTATTCCTGGATAGCGCAGACATCGAAAATCTACACCATGTTTTAGGAAGAAATACTAGATTTTATTATATAAATATTAATTTCCAAAAAATTTGTATGCATAAAAAAATTAAGCATACTTCCCCGATTAGTTCAGTGTATACTTTTGATATTCCATAAATTGATTTGGGTCGCTGAATACATATATCTGGTGTAGGTGCACGCGGGGATTCGGGTCCGAATGCTCCAATCGTGCTAGGAATAAATACTTTAACATTTTTTTCTTTAGCTAGCTATATTGTTTAGGTAGATGAAAACATTTTATTAAGAAGTGTGGTTGGATACCTCTAAAAGTGGATATATTGAATAGACGTTAACTTGATGGGCCAAAACAGGTTTACACTCTGCAATAAAAGACAACAATGCAGCCAGATGAATAACACAGGTTATTTCATATTTTTCAATAGCCAATCTTAATGTTTTGACATCGCATACATCAATCTTTTCATATTTAATTCCTTAAAAAAGTCATAGATAAAATACAAGGTTGAAATGATAATAAATGATATTGTAAATGAGAAAGTTTAAAAAAGAATAGATATAAAGATATATAATCATTATTAGTAATAAAAGTGATTAAAAAAGAATTATTTCAAAATAAAAATAATAGATGTCTAAGTAAAAATAGATTCAAAAACATTGAAAATTGTTGAATTTCCTACAACTATACATAAAGTATATGAATTGAGTAAGCTATGCAAGTCCGTTATTTTGTTGTGACCTTACTGTTAAGAGTTTGGAACTAAAAATATTTAGAGATCACTTTATGGAGAGAAATATAGAATTAAGTAAATGTATGGAACAATCTGGGAAGATATATGACTTGAGTCATTAGTGTGCGATAGTAAAAAAATTTACTGCTTTTTTATGATATTCTACATGTCAAATTCATAACAAACAAATATTATATAAAACATGTAAGGTCACATCTCTTTAATATACAAGTGATTACAAATAGTATTCTTAAAAAGTGTGTAATTTTCAGTATGGATAGCAAATATAAAAATCAATCGAATATTATGTTGGGATATATATTTAAAAATTTGATATTTATGATATGATGAGATATTTTCTTTGAATAATATGTATTAGAAATCAGCAGTAGACTTCCATTTGAATTATAAAAAATTTAGATTCGAGTGATACATCAAAAAGGGAAATTTTAAAATGAAATCGTAATCAAAAAACTTATGCTATTATAGTTACAAGAAGAATTATGCTAATAAAGTAAATATAGACAACATATAACATTATCATAATTATTATTACTTTATGATTAAATTAAACATAAAATAAAAAATATAGAAGCAAATATTCGCCCTATTATAAAATCGTTAAAATAATATAAAACTATATTAGTATGGAGATAATTAAACATCGCTATAACCAAAACAAAAATATTTGCCAAGATGGGATCTTAATGAAAATTGATCAACACTAAGCAAGTCAGTATAAACAAAAATATACTTTGTTAATTATAAAAAAACGCGACAATTGTAAAAAAAATAAAAACTATATTGTTATTGTGCTTAATAAAATATGAAATCCCTGATAAGGCAAATTAATTTTAAAAAATCATGTCAAAAAACTAGAAATTTAACTATCTGGCTATTTTTAAACTCCCATAATGTTACAGAGTTGGGTACAAGTGCTGAGATATATTCTTGTTGACTCTATATTACCATAAATAGTTTATAAAAGGTCAATGCTTATGTTCACTATCATCAGTATCATAAAAGGGTGATAACAGTATTTTAGTTATAAAGGTGTAAAAATAGTGTGTAATAGGTTCTAATTCAAAATAAAAATATCGAAAAATTCTTATCAATCTTCTTGGATGTAAACACCTAAAAATAAAAAAAACATTGCTGCTGTAACAAAATGAGGTAAAGTAATAATATAAATAACACATTGAAAATGAAAAAATGCATTTATTGAACAACAAAGTAATATTTTTTAAAATTTCTACATAAGAAACGATACTAAGAAAAAAATGATATGTTAGTGAAATTTCCCTTAATTTACATAATCAGCATGTTAAATGATAAAAAGTTAAATGGAGGGCCAGCGAAGAGTTCAAACTGATTATGGTAGATTAACTTATCATATAGCTTATATACGCTGTAGAATTTATTATCTTAATGGAAAAATTTTTATTTAAAATTAATTTAGTTATTCATGACTAAAAATTATAAGACGTGCATTAAAAAAATATCGCGATATGAATATAATTAGTTATCAATAACTAATTTTAGTACCAGATAAAAATTTTATTTCTTGCGGACTTGACATAATTCCGAAAAAAATGAAAAAGGACCGAAATTAGCCAGAATCATGAATAATAAGGATGAAGTTGATTCATACATAGCAGAGAACTTTAAAAAACAAGAAGAAAATTTTTTTCCCAAATGAGCACTTAAATGTTGACAGATAGGTACAATTATTTCATCACAGATCATTATTACAAGGGGGCCTTAAAATAAACGTTATAACCCGATAAAATTGTTTTTAGCGTATGTTTATAAATCTGATAAGGTAAACTTGTGCTTAATATCGCGTATTTTATCTGTCATAAATTAAACTTAATAATTTACAAGTTAAATTTGTAATATATATTTGACAATACCATAAGTATCCTTAATGATAAAAATTAATTTCACAAAACGCATGTTATAGTTATAGGCATGTTAAAATTTCGTGTTTTTCTCGGAGATTTAGATACTTTATAAAATTTATATTTTAATATAGATAAGTAAATCAATCCTTAATATGATATTTGTTGGTAGAGGAATTTTACTTATGATAATTCATCCAAATATTTTGATTTCAGTGTATAAAAATGAACAAAATTTATAAAATGGACTTTTTTACAAAAAGCGTACAGGTGGCTTAGATCTCATGACCTTGGGGTCATGAGTACGAACCCCGGTGTCGCCCACTGTTTCCGGTCTATCGTATCCCTTAATCCGAAGTTAGTAGGAACAATATGGTAATTGCACGTTTCTATACAAAAATTATAGTACATACTGGTAGTGGGAGGAAGCCTGATGGGATGGCGAAATCGAGTGCTGATGCACTAGGGTACGATAGTAAATTGCTGCCTCTGTTGAGGTGATTCCATAGAGCCAACGCCCGATAAATGGATAGGGTAGGGGTGGTGTTCGCCCCAAAACGAGGATGTTTAGTGGGTTAAATTCCCACACTACCGCAGAATAATAAGTCGGAGCTGGTGTGTGATGTCGTGTGGTTGGGATATGATGGAAAAAAACTCCGCTGCGGAGCCTACAGCGTTTAATGAAGCAAGTCTGACCAACTTGAACTACACAGCCCAATAAGCTGCGCCAGGGGTTTAACCTCGTAACTAAAAAAAACTTTTTTACAAAAAAGAATTATTAATTTGGAAAAAACTATTAGGATTACGTATCCTTGGATATTCAAAATACCATAAAGAATGTATTCCAGGTATATTAAGTAACAAAAACAATATTTTTCTTAAGTTATTTACTGGTACTAACATTTAAGAGATAACATTTCAATCATGTGATTTCACGCGACTACAGAATTGCCATTAAATGAGATATTGGAGAAAATGACAAGGCTCTTATGACAAAATGAGACTATAAAACAAAAAGAATATTCATATAAGTGAAATTTTAGGAAATGACAATGATATGATCTTATTTATCATTCGTGGAGATCGTAAGTTTCAAATATTATTTCCAATCATACAATGGAACAGAAAGGAAAAAGAAAATTTGTTCAGACTATTTATAAAAATATTATGAACTGGAAAATATTTTACTAACATTAATCTTATATGTAAAATAGTAACAAAACAGTAAGAATTCTGTGAATCTAATAACGGGCAAGTTTTAAAAATTTAGTAAAATCTTATGTTAGAAAAGATAATTGAAGCAATTCAAATAAATAGAGTTTTTAATATGGTGGCAATAGTATAAAAAAAGTACTTGTGACGAATTTAATAACATTTTAATTTGATATTAGACCATTAATAGTTTAAGATGATATTATTTTGTATTTTTAAAATAAATACGTCAAATATGTGAACTGAATAGAAAAACTATAAGTTAGAGGTTAATATTTACAAAAGGGCGACCAAAATCTGTTTGTCTTTAGCTTAGTTTAAAGCTCCATGAATATAATATTTAATCCAAGGTATAAAATTATAGAAATTTATCGTGAAATAATGTATTTCCAAATTTTTCAATATAATTTAGAGAATAAGAAGCTGATTTGGGAGCCTCCAAAACTTGAAACAAATTCCAATCACTGTAAATTCATGTATGTGAATATAGTATGATATTGATTCAAAGAAATAAACAAATAGTTAGACATTGCTTTTATTATTAATTGTGTGAATAAGAAGTATGCATCAGCAAAAAATGTTTTAGTTGAATATTCGAAGATCTCGTTTTTTGATATTTTTTTCGTAACATACTTGGCTTCAAAATGGATACCTTTGATATTATTTCAAGATTTTTTTTAAAAAATAAAGTGGATGGTTAAAATTTTTTACGCCAAGTTCTTCTCAGTGATATTTTTAATCATAATAAATCAATTCAAGTAAAAGTCCAGAGATCAATGTCCAAAATGAAGAATCTTACCTTATCAAATATAATAAAAAGTTGAAAAAAATACCTTTTTATTATAATATTTATAAAGTAGGTGGTATAGAATTAAATAACAACGTATTCTTTGAACAAAGTAATCTATAAATAAGGAACCTAGACATGCTTTAAGATATTACAAGAAGAAATTTTATTGAAGTCTCCTAAAATTGTGATTCAGAGCTGATCAGCATATTACACTAAATCTGATATGGGTTTTCTCTGTTGAGTCGTTTCCCATAAATACGCATATGCAAAGTCAAAAAATGTCACACAAAAACAGAATCGAGATAGTATACTCTCAAAAATATTATTCAGGAATATGACCAATAAAAAGAGAGATTTTATTTATATATCTACCTATTTATATTTTTTTTAATTTGGAATTATAGTTTTCCTTTTGTTATTAGAGCGATTAACTAATTATATAAATTTATTAATTAGCAATTATCTTGTGTTGATCAAATAATAGGTGTTTTGTTTCACGTAATCCCTTGAGAGATTAAGAGATCATCGATTGTCCATTTATAGACATTAGACAAATTAGACATATTTACTTTTTAGTATTAAAAGACTACTTTTTATAAAAAATAAATTATACAGTAAATTTATAATCATATGTTAAAAATTAAATTTATTTACAAAGATCAAATAATAAGATAGATTAATTAATAATCTTTTTGATGTTTAAAGGCAAGGATAATGTTAGGAATTTTCTGGTTTTACTCTCAGTTAGTAAAGAAGAGTACCCACACACCGTCTTAAAAATTAGTTATTTTATTACAATTGTAAGTTATATTTTTATTATTAGAGGTTTGTAATAAAATCAAAAGAAATATTAAATATGGCAATACATCATGCTTGTTGCTCGGCATGAGTAATTAAGGGTAATTAGACCTTGAATTTCTATTCAAATTACCTTGTGGAGGTTTGTATTCGGAAGGAGATTTCAGACCACTAAGAATAACATTTTCAGGTCCATGGCGTTTACTACATCAAATACATAGATGTAAAATACTGTATAATATATATTATACCTCAGTTCAAGTGAAAATCGTCCCCCAAGTTGACCTAATCCACCTAAACAAATAATATAAAGAAATATTTAGTGTGAAAAGTAGTAGTAACCTGTTATTAAATATTTTGAACTCTTAACTAGTGACGTCAATTTCATGTTTTGATTAATTAATCCGATTATCTCTACTTTACTGCCTAAATGCTTCGTGGATTAAAATATTTTCAATGAATGCAATTTGTCACGCACATTGCAAATGTTTAATCTGATTCATATTTTAACAGTGGTATATGAATTGACTCATTTTTATTCATAGGATTAATTAATTACTAATTAGAATTAATTAAAGAGAACTATAATCATATTTATAATCCATATTATTTAAATTTTTTATTTTTAATAAAAAATTTTTGTAATAAAAAATATTTTTTTTGAAAGAATCATAATTAAATTTTTGAAAAAGTGAAACTGTTGAAATCCATAGTAATACTATTGTTGTTTAATACGTTGTTATAGTTTTGTTTATAACCAAGTGACGGAAAATTCTCCTGATTAATTTGATAATTAGCATTAATGCATCAAATAATCTATACATTAATGCTTATAACATCTATTCATTATTAAAAAGTCTGTAATCCGAGTACTGGCTTGAAATCATTTTTCTAAATTATCCGGTATTTGTATTCCGAATAGGGATCCTTGAACAAACTTTTTGTAGATGCAAAATATTTTGCAAATAAAAATTTTTAAATTTTATTATTATGAAAAATGAGAATTTTTTTACAAAAGTTATAATGTTTTAATAACGTGGGTTTGATATATATTTACATTAACCAAGCTATAGCGCATGCGAAATAGACATATTTTTACAAATACTTTTATTTTTGTTATTTAAATATATGAATTTAATATAACGAATAATTTAACACTAATGTGGCAAATAATGAAGTAATGATACTTAAAAGACTGATGAAAACATTGAGCTTACATTATAATGGAACAACATCCAATTAATTTTATATTAAAAATTCTTCATATTTATTTACAATTAAGCTTAAATTATTCTAAATTTTTTGGGTCAAAAACTTTTCCCAAATGTGTATATTTTGTTAAATGATTATCTTATTAATTATTAGCATCCTTCAGTCTTAAGATGAAAGATTAATTTTTAGATTTTAATAAGTAATCAAAATTTATCTAGTTCTATTGTATTTTTGCTAGAATAATATTCTAGTAATCGTATGGATTAATTATTACATTTATAATCAGTGATTTTACTGAATAAGAGGTAAAACTCAAAGTTGTATAATGTGCGTGAGCTCATTTTCAAGCTTTTGTATTTACAAGTCTTAATTTCTTTGGACTTTTTTTTATATATTTCCAAACAAAAAATACCTACATATATAAACTTTGACATCATCCTTTCTTATGGTGCATAAATAGTATTTGCTAATTTTATTTATAAAAATAGATATCTCTTATTTAACTACAACTCCGATAATGAACGATTAATTTAGCAAAGTTTCGTACTATTGATTAACATGTCTGCTTTATTCGTCAATTAATCCGTCTTTGGATAATAACTGCATTTTGCTTAATACTACTATTAAAATAATATATATGCTTAATATTACTAATAATATACTACATTTGATAAATATTACATTTAAAATAATAAATGTTTATCTTTTATATTACATAAATAACTATAACTCCGATTATGAACGATTTTGTATTTGATTACTGCGGTCAATGCTATGAAAAGTTTATCTTGCTATGTTTATTATATCGCTGATCATTTGTTTGTTTATTGTTAATAATCTGTGCCTAGGAAAAAAAAAATTGCTACTCCTGAACGGAGTAATGCATGCGCGCATGCATGCATACTGGTCGACTATTTAATTTACCAACACTATCATTATGCACAAGAGTAGAATTAGATAATCATACTGTATATAATTAATGTGTACATTTCAGAATGTTATTCTTTACAGATTTACTGTTTAATAATATAAATTTCTCTCAAATTAAAATTCATCTTGTAGTTGGCTAAGGTTTATTATGTGGCCACCACCCACATTCTAATTAACCAAAGCATGCAATTTTTGCAATAATATTGCACAACAGTTGTATATAACTTTTGAGGAGTTTTTCTTTCTAAATGAATGATTAACGTCATAATGTCGGTATTATAGATTAATTACATTATCACTTATATTGTGATTCTCTGACCAATAATCAGTATAAATGATTACGTCTCATGTTTTTATAAGCCGTGAGATATAATAGGTAATTTTATTATCTGTTCGATCTTCAATCTACGAAGGAATTTCTTTTTTGAATACGTCGTAACCGATAAAAACCCGACGTTTTATAGCCATCTTGAAACGCTATTTTTAGCTTGGGCCATTAGCAAGTCGGTGGATTAGACAATGTAGGTTAGTCCACCAATTTTGTAGACAGTTTTAAAAAAAATATCTCTAAAATAGTGATATTAGTGAATGGTAGATTATTCGCATTGAGAAATTCCTCTTGTGGCCCAAAAAATTGGTCTTTAGGTACTCTGTAAGAACCAAATCAAATTAAAATCTTTGTATGATAATTTAGAATTACAAAGAAACCCTCCTGTTTTAAAGATTTATTTTATGAAGGGACCCTATATATAGTTGCACATTCATATGTTTCACGACAATCAGTTGTCATCTACAAGCTTCGAATTGAAATTTAAAAAAATAGTTACATTTTTTTTACTTCTGAACATAAAATTACAATGTCATCTAACGGAGATGGCAAAATCGAAACTCGCTTTGGCGTATAAAAAAGCTACGTAATTCATTAATATTCAAGCTAGATATACGATTAAACGACGTCTCTTACTCATTCATATTAGAGATGAATGTTATTTATTAGCTGGTTTCATGGTATATATTAAATATGATAATTGATGACTTAGTGACCAACCGATCAATAGAAATCCACAGGTCATAAATCTCAGTTTATGAAAGATATTATTAGAGAACCTTTGTGATTATTTCATATATTGCAGATTGATTTTTTCTCCATCAAATTTTAAAAATGACTTCATATTTAATTGTAAAAAATTAGTGTGTTTATTTTGTGAGATATCTTGTAATGCTTTTACATTGAGTTACGCTTAACTTAGTTCAGAAAATTCTTATGAATAAAACACTAAATTTATTTTCATTAGTTATGATCTGAAGTTCTTAGTACAATATACTTGTGCGTGAATTTTATAAAGCTATGTTTCTTTTTATTTTAAGCGCCTTTTAAAGTAATTTGACTGTTGCGAACAATAAAACAATGGTTCTATTTTGATTCCAATATCATAAAGATTATTTTACTTTTCGTTAATGCTTTGACAACTCTATACAGTACTTTACTTTAAAAGAATCAAAAGAAATAAAACTTAACGTTGAAAACATAATGTTTTTAGAAAGGTAAAACATTTTTCAACGATAAAAAAATTACTGATATATTTTTGATGAAAAACACATCAAATCCTGATATTCCTTGTCCTGGCACGCACTTAAAAATAAAAACAGATGAATAATAATATATGATGAACTATAATATTTCTTATTTCTTTAATTGCATGCATATTGAACACTGTAAATATAATCCGTACTCAGATTAAACTTAAAATCAATCAACATGTAGAGTGAAATTGAACATTACGGCTTATTTTATCTTAAATTGTCCTTTAATTCATACAAGTTACTTTTTATAAGATTCAACTGAAAATAATAAGATGCCGTAAATCAAATTTTATTATTTAATGAGTGTATAATTTTTCTTACTCTAAAGGTTTAGTGTAAAAATATCAAATCCATCGTAAATGTTGTATTTTCAATTTAGTTGAATCAAAACAATTTTATTAGGCTAACAAAAACTTTGTAGAAGATTTGATTATTATGAACGATATTTTAATAATGTAAAATATATTAATTATACATATCGATCAGACTTTTTAATATTTTTATAAAAACGAATTCTAAAATTTTTTCACCAAGTGAAAGTTTTATATATTTCGCATCTATTTGGATAATATATCAAATTTTAATTTAAAAAATGCGTCTTCATAAGTATTATAGTAAATAACCGTTTATTATTATGAATAAATTGTACATCAACTAAGTATTCGTTTCTCATATTTTTCCTGCTACAAACTGAAAAGACAAGAATGTTTATGTACTTTTTATACCATTGTGAGAAATTATTACATCACGCACCCTAAAACTTTTCTTTCATAACGTTTTTTAATTGATTTTTTTTAAATATTTAACATAAATTACACACAAATAAATTATTACAAGAACGACCAAATTTTTAAATTCCAATATTACAATGGTTCTTTCGATCCAGCTTCCCAAAAGTAGGTTTGGGTAACAAATCTCACAGTGGATCCTAGAAAGCTAAATGTAAAAGCATTTAATTTAACTGGAAAAAACAATTCATCTTCTTATTTAATTTCAACTCTATTTTTTTTGATTTGATATTATTACAGAAAAATGTTTGAAGTAGATTTAGAAATCATTTAATGGAAGATATTTTACCAGTATGTTAAAAACGAATTTTAATAAGAATTACTGGTTCTGATCCCTTTTCTGATGGATAAAATACTTATTGATAGGCAAGAAGTATGTGATCACAAGCGACTCATCAATTGTATTAAACTAAAATAGAGCAGACTAGCCTCTTTTGAAATACGATCGAAATAGGTTAGTAGAAAATCATGATAAAAATATTAAGAAGATTAATATTGGGACTACCATAGTAAGCGATGGTTTTGCGAATCACATAGCTAGTAGTCTGAGCATTCATATGATCTTAAATTCATGATTCGAATGTCATAAATTAAAAATATATTTATTTTTATTGTGAATAATCTTAATTAATAGCAAGGGTAAATTAAATGAAATTTTTTATTATGAATGTCTTATTGGTCACTCAGCATAAGTTTAATCTCTCCCCGAAAGAGAAAGAATGTTTTTCTAGTTACGAGCTCAAACACCAGGTGCAGCGTATTACGCTGTGAAGTTCGAGTTGTTCAGAATTGCTTGATTAAACGCTATAGGCATCATAGCGAAGTTTATTCACTATTATTTTCTCATAAACATCATAACAACAGTTCCTTCGGACTTATTTTGAAGTAGTGTGTGGATTCACCCCATAAACATACTTGCTTTGTGGCGACCATTACCACTCTCGTATTTATTTATTGGACGTTTGCTCTATGGGAATTAATTAAACGGATGTGAGGATTTACTATTGTACCCTAGTGCATTAGCACTAGATTTCACTCTTCCGCCAAAAGCATGAACTATAATTTTTTTAATAGAAACATGCAATTAAAATAGTGTTACAACTAACTTTGGATTAAGGGATACGAGATACCCGAAACAGTGGTATGTATATGGTCTCAAATTTAGGAACACTAAGTCATCAAGCTAAGCCTGTACAC
Source organism: Pempheris klunzingeri (assembly GCF_042242105.1). Classification (NCBI taxonomy): domain Eukaryota; kingdom Metazoa; phylum Chordata; class Actinopteri; order Acropomatiformes; family Pempheridae; genus Pempheris; species Pempheris klunzingeri. The sequence goes on from NW_027254977.1 coordinate 12,663, forward strand.
TAAACCATCTATCCGCTTTAGAGGAAAAGTGTCCCTTACCGCTGAACTTTCAAATGTCATGTTACTTACAACAGTGAGTATAATAATGGATGCTTTAAACGTCCTTACTGACACATCATGTGTAATTTTGTTTATGTAATTATGAATATTTAAATTAACTATCATTTATCAAAAATTGAAGGAATGACCTATAGATATTTTTAATATCATTAGATATATATATATTCAGTGATGTGATCTATTATAGTACGTCTACCAAATTTTTTTATATCTGCTAAAACTATTTCAACTTAGATAGTAGTTCATTATCAGAGAAAGTCAAGTAAAATTGTATAATGATGGCTTGATAATAACGGTTTTAGCATATTAGCTTATATAGAATCATGCTATAGGCCATAATTTGTTGAAACATTTCCATAATGTTAGAGACTCGACATAAATTTGTAGATCTAAGATGAATTTGTGTCGGAGTATAATGCACCTTTAATTTTAGTTGAGTTTTCATATCTATGCGCATTAAACAGCAAACAATAATAGGAATGTTACTACGAAGAACTGAGATGGTCATGTCAACAAATAAATATTCAGAGATGGCGAAATAATTTTGTCGAAATCACCACCACTACTATTGTAAAGATGTATGGTTGTGTGTGGAGCTTCGAAATTTAGGCTAAGCAATATGTGATGTTAATATTGTTTACACAAATTACCCCATTCTATATTGTTATTGTAACATTAAGCTGTATCGTCATCATCGATTGACACTTTGTGATCATTGTATTCAACAAGATGAATTTCCTTATTTGTGTTATAGAGAATATGTTAACATTATAAAGTAAATAGACCATAAGATAATTTGGTGCAAGTTAGAATCTTAGAAGTTATTAATATTTATGTAGTTTAAAAGCGTTAATCTATTTTAAGTAAGCAAATTTATTTTATTACATGTCTAAGTAATGAACCAAGAATCATGCCATTTAAGGGAGGATAATCTACTAATTGATAATGAGAACGGATATAGCGTCACATCGACAAAAAAAAATTTTTTGGGTAAGTTTATTCTTATAACTATGGATAAAAATTCAGCACTAGTGTTTACTAAATGACTAGACTATAATAGAGCTGTTAGAAATATTTTTAAAAACTTATTATGCTTATAGTGTTGTAATGAATAAAATTGAATTCCAAAGAATTGAAAGTATACGTAAAGTTTGGTATTGTAAAAAAATCTAGTACAAAGTACCTGCCGTATCATTCATACGACAAACTAATCTTACAGTTAACTTTGTTGACACACGTTTTCGTGCTATTACGTAACCCACCAAGTGTCATAAACTTTCATGAATCGATTTAGAGATGCCAAAAACACTGGTATTAACGGAAAAATACTCAATCGATTAAAAGAAATGAATCGGATGGATTTGAGTTGTATTATTGTATTTTTACTGAATTGTTCATAAAGGAGGCTACAATACTTTGAGGTATAGTAGCACTTTATATAGCACTTGTTTACATGTTTACGTACACCTGCTTTCAAAAAAATTAGCATAAATTTTTATTGGCACACATTACAAATAAATATTTCTTAACATAAAATAACAAAAAGTACTTCCTAACATAATTTTTTAGTGGATTGAATTCTCTTAAAAATTATTTTTTTTTGTATACTCATATTGCATTACACGAAAAAACAGATAAAATTGAAATATCTATATTACTGAAATTACGAGAAATAATTTACTAAAAAAAATAAAATGTTTTGTGTTTTTTTATTACAGAGTTACGTTTGTATGTAAAGTCTTTGCTTTATTGGTTATTTTTTTATATATGCAACATATAATACGTATACACTCAAGGATAACACCACGATTATGCCCGATAGACATCGATAACAACTCTAATATTTACTAATAATTATACGTACGTAGTCACGCATAGTACAGTGGTTTGTGATTTATAGTAGAATAATTTAGATTTTAATGAATGTTTCTTTTTCGTTATGTATAATTGTTAATAAATTAGTGTTTTGCTGCACCGGATGTTAGGAATTTTAAGCCAGAGGAATTATTTTTCTGGCAATTTCCACCTCCAAAATTGCTTATTTTTTATCATTGCGATAATAATCGATAGAGAAATAGTCATAGTCAATAATATCAAACTCAGTACTAGATTATTTATTCTAGTAGCGAATATTTGAACTAAAATAATTAAGAACTTAAAGGAAGAGATTGTTTTTAAATAGTTTTTTAACAATTTGAATGATTTAAAAACTGATAAAGTGGCATTAGTTTTTATCAAAATACTTTATGAGAGTTAATTTTAGCCTGATAAAAATGTGTTTTCATAGCTTGATACTCTGATAAATTCTCCCAATTACATAAAATAAAGCAAGTATTTTTTCATATCTATATAAGTAATTATGTAAAAAATCAAAAATTATGATTAAAAAATAGATATAATATGCGAAATTTTAAAAATTTTACTAATACAAACTATCCGAATATTAATCTCCCGAGTAAAAGTATGTATTATACTAAAGTAAAATGTAACTAAAGTTACGTTTTTATCATTTTTTTACTTTTTTATTCAAACTGTAATTTTTTAAATTAAAAAAGAAAGTATGAAATTATTATACTAGAATATTTTCTTAATTTGTTGTATATAACGAATGATTACGAACAATGACGAAAATTAGTTATAAAAAATACTCTTAATTTGAAGCAGATAAAAAATACTTTGTCAGTTATAAATATATATAAAGTAGGTAAACAAAAGTGTAATTCCCCAACAGAATATTATACGTTAAAGCCTGCAATTTAGCAAATGATTTAATATTACTTGACAAACTAAAAAATAAATTTTTGAGATAGTTTTTTGCATTATACAATAAAAAAAGCATAAAAAAGTTTTTATATTAATTTACAAAAGTAAAATAAGTAAATGCGCAAAAAATTTTCTATATCTTTCGCGCGTGCCTAAATATCGTCAATCGTCTATTAAATTTCATCAGTTTTTTTAACGATTAAAATCTTTTTTTGATACTTAGAAAAATGTCTAAAATTGAAAAAGTATCTATTAAAGGAATTCGGAGCTATTCTCCATTGGCAGCTAATGATATAACTTTTGACGGACCTTTAACTATTATTTTGGGTCCAAATGGTTCAGGAAAGACAGTAATGGCAATTAATATAATAAATAATAAAATTATATAGACAATAATTGAGTGTTTAAAATATGTCGCCACAGGTGATGTACCCATTGGCGATCGAAACTCAATTCATTTATTCATGATCCCAATGTAAATCACATTTCATTTTTTTAAATCTATTATATATATACACTTTTTGATTCTAATTTTTTAAAAATAAGGTATACGGAGAAAGTGAAGTTAAAGGGAATGTAAAATTAGAATTTCGTGACCTAACTTCCAACAAATGTGTATGTTCAAGGTCTTTAATATCAATACAGAAAGTATTAAAATTAAAATTAATTTTACTTTTAACTATAAAATATTATTTTTATGTATATTTAGGCTAAAAAAATTGAATCAAAATCGTTGGAGGGGAGCCTTTCTTATCATGACAATAATGGAAAAGTATATCTGCTAATTTTTATTTGTTTCAATATTTTGTTATATGTATAAATTATAATAAGATTTGAAATTTTTTTACTTATTTTCCCCTTAATCTTTTGGCCATTTTGAATTATTTGATTTGTAAATAGACCTAAATTTTTTTTTTATGATACTTATAAATATTTTTTATTTTATATATAACTTTTTCGCATTTTAATCACTAATTTTTTTGAAGTATTTACGTTATCTTGTTAAAGTATAATGTTGATACGCTTTTTCTTATATATCACGCTAGTTGTAAGTTAAATCATTATACATTTTTAATTATAAATTAAATATAATAATTTACTCCCTGGGAGTGCTTTAGGTACTATAGTAATGTTACATTATAAATATATTTTATCTATTATCAGGAGAATTTTTATTTTCTTGTAGAACTTTAGAGCTATAGAACTAAATTTGTTAAAATATGAAATGTACGAAATTCTCTTTGAATTTTTAGATATAATTAAATTAAAGAGAATACATTTAGCAGAGTTAGTTATCAAACTTTTATCCAGATGTATTAGTAACTGATAATTTATTATATATTTAAGAAACCCCTGAAGTGGTTCTATGTAATTCTGAGTATACACAGATCAGGTGCTGTAAGGGTAACTATATTTTATCCCAAAACCTGAGAATGGGAATTCCGCTACATTACCGCACCTTTATATATATATATATATTTGTAGAAATAAATTCAATCCTAATAAAGTTTGATTATATGTTCTTATCAAAAATGTTTGATTTATCGAATATATAATCATTTTGCTAAATTATATTTTCGACAAGTAATTTTCAACATGGATCTTCTTTTTCTTTAATATTAAAAAAAATTTAGAATTTTAGTGTAAACATTTGATTTAATAATACATTTTTTATATTATTAATATCTAGCAATTAAGCCAACTTTAGATGATCGGTTTTTAAAACGCCAACTTACGATCTTTTGTTAAAGTCCCCTCTATATATATTAAATCAGTATTAACCTCGTCTTTTAAATTTTTAAGGTTACTTTTTTATTAATATTAATTTTTATATGATACTGTAAGAACAAGAAATGTCTCTAGTGTATCACTGATTGTATATTTGCTGAATCAAGTATATCATGCGCAGTAGGAATAAAAAAAATATACCCCTAAAAAAATCTATGTGCTCGTAATTATATATCTACCTGAACAGGTTATGGAGATATATATTTTTATATATTCGCTTCTGATGAAATCAGTATAGAGGAATTATAATTTTGAATAGTAATTTTTCGCGCTATATAAATAAATGGGTATTTAATTCTCACAATAACTCTGTAAGTGAATAATAAAAAATTTTAAAGTTACAATTATTTAAGGATACAACAATTCGTTAATTTAAAAAATATTTATAAATTAAAACCAATCTAACTCCTTTAGAATACCAGAGATGCGCATAAAAATGGTTTAAGACTTATTTCTAATTAATTTCATTTGATTGATTTTAATGGCTTGACTTTTTTTCTATGATCCATCGAATCCTAGTTTATTAGTGGAAGCTAATAACAGATTATACATGTTGAGAATACTTAAAAACATTATTAATTATTAATGATTGCTGAGAAGGGTTTCTTTTATCTAATAGAAAACGTGTATCTTGGAAAGTTTGTGTCTAATAACTCTGATACTAACTTAGTTAACAATGGTTTTGATTAAGCGAAATTTTTAATTCAACAAAATAGTTATAATCTCGGTATTAATCTATGATTCTATGTATTTTTAAATATATACATATATATTTTATTTTATAGTATATTAGTATGAGCTCACGTTGTTTTGATCTATCTATGGAAGTAATCTATAATTTATTACAACAAAAGACTTACAGTCTAATAAATATTTGTAGATGATTGGAAGATTGGGTGTTTCTAAAGCTTTACTAGACAATGTTATTTTTTGTCATCAAGAATCTTCTACATGGCCATTAAGTGAACCAAAAATTTTAAAAGAGAAATTTGATGCTATATTTTCTGCAACTAAATATATTAAAGCACTAGAAAGTATCAGAGAAACGCGGAAACTTCAGGTATTTTATAGAATTAATAAAATAACTTTAAAAATTTTTTAATTAATAGAATAATAACGTAAAAGATTTGAAGACTGAGCTTGTTAATTTGGAACACAAAAAGTTAAAGTTAGATGAAGTTAGTCTAGTCATGATTTTTTGCTTGAATTTTTAACTAAGATGTTTTTATAGCTAAAAACAACATTAACTGATCGAAAAATTAAGTACGGATTGATAAATATGGACGTGCAGTCATACGGAAAAGAGCTAGAAGAATGGAAAGTAATTAATTTTCTAATACGTCTAAATTTTGTGAATCTATATTACACTAAAAATTGGCATAACTAAGAAGTGCTATAACTTTAGTTTTTTTAAGAAAATAGTACAATATATTATGCTATATATTCTATATCTATTATATATATTTGGCTGTATATATTCATTAGACTTTACATAATTTCATGATAATAATTTTTTTTCATTTAATACTCTAGATACAGATACTTTTTCTATAAAAAATTACTAATGAATTTTATTTGATGTTAAAACCCCTCGTATTTAATTTTTTGGTCCAATATTGAATTTAACGTAATTGTTAATCTTTTTTGATTGGCTAAAATTCTAAAATTCTGTTCAGACTGCCTTATTAATGACAAATAAATACCATAGTCTAAATTTTTATACTTTTATTGCTTCTAAAATTTTCATCAAAAAAACTTATTTTCACGTTGTAGTCGTACTAAAAATCTCCAAAATGTAAATCTTTCTTTATTTGCAATATCAAAAACTTGACGTAGTGTATTCAGTATTTAGCTCATGTTGCTTAGATTTGTCACATTAATAGTGGTAGTAAATGCAACCGACTTACACTATTTTCATTTGCGCCACTAGACCATGGGTTGTTATTATGAGGTATTTTGGGACTTTAAAAATATAGCTTCTGTGTTGGATGCGACCACTACAAACTTTTGTACCCTTTTCAGACGCTAGCTCTACGGGAAGTAAATAAGTGTAGCGCATATTTACTCTAATACCCTGGTGCACTCTCTCCCTATATAACCATACCGTGAAGTAATATACTAATAAAGACTACTACTACCACCAGAATAACGTATAAATTTTTTATAAAAACATGCAGTTATTATGACGTAAATACTAATTTTGGATTAAGGAATACGAAAGCTTTAAAATAAAAGAACTTTGTAATGGTAATTGAGCCCTTAACCGAAAGGTTAACGAGAAATAGCCTAATAACGATAAGTCATCGGTCTGCTAACCTAAATCTTACTCTTTAAGAGAAAAATATTTTCCACGTCTATACTTATAAATGATGTTAGCATAAGGAATAATTAAATTTTTATTTCAAAATTCAGTATTCTAACCTATTATGTAAGTACAAAGTCATTAAAATTTATGTAAACTAAGTAAGAACTATCTTTGACTTTTTGGCATTTTAACTTTAATTTATATCACTATTTATATACATTAACGAAAAACAGGAACTTGTGTGATATTAATTTGTTGGAAGAATAAAAATCTATTTGTAACTTAAAACAGAAATGATAACTTAAGCATAATTTTTATGTTAAAATATGTAGGACGTGGCTGGTCCTTATTCCATGTAATAAAAAAGGTTGTCAAATTAGTTAAACTAAGATGAATTAAACAAATATAAGAGAATCTTAAGTGTTACACAAACGAATGCGAATTTTTTTTTTCAACTTAATATTATTCATACATAAAAAGATTTAAACTTAGTTAACAGGAAGCTTATGCCGCTTCTATGTCTCATCATAAGAATTCAAATATTACTTTGTCTAACCTTAGATTTATTATTTTAATTGTAGTGTAAATTGATTTAACTAATGACATATAAAATTTTTTATATATTGATGATACTTAATGTCTTAAAATTGCCTATTTAAAAAGTTTTTATCATTAAAACACCATTTTTTTTCATCACAAAAGATAACAGACTTGCTTTTGTATTTTTTAATGTAATAAGAAAATTTTTTATTAGCGCAATCCTATGACAAAACCTCATAGAATGTGTGGTTATATTTGTTGGAGTTATTGCATCAAATTTATCGGGCTCTCTTTCTAACAGAGATACATTTTTTAAAACCTATGCCACGAACTCTAAATCAAGCTTGATACTTTGAACTATTCTATAGTTTAACCAACTAAACATTCCTTGACTAACATAACTCAAACTATGATTCTTTATGACGTTGTTTGACTCCAATCGACCTATCCATGTAGATATTTTACTGTCTCGTTTTATGTAAAGATATTTAATTTTACTCTCCCACTAGAATTATTCCAATTTCTGGCTTGTTTGATAATTTATAAAAGTACCACAATTTTCATGATTTTTCGTTGCTAAAGTGAGTGTGGATATAATCTAAAGTAGTTTCTTCTACTATAGTGCTTACAAATGTTCATTTATTAGAACTAAAGCGTAAAGTACCAGTTAACACGTATTAGAATATCACTCACATATGTTGCTTCTGATATTTGACATCAAAAGTTTAATAAATGAAAGTGTACTTTTAAGTCATATATTTCTGTAATAAATTTTAGAGCATGTTGGCGATGATTAATTTTATTATAGGAGTGTAAAGTTGGTAGTGATGCATATTTTTCTTTCTAAAATATCATAAACCTAGTAACACAATTTTTGTAAAACTGTGCTTACCAAAAGTGTTTCAAACTATCATAACACTCATGTAAAGTGTATTTGACTTTGACTATTTCCAAAAGAATATTTGTTTTAAAATCTATAAATCCGTCTATTCCATTGTGAATCTAGTTAAACAATCAGTTATCATAAATGGTTTCTATATTGATTGCTTAGTTGAACCCAATGTTATCATCAGTAGTGATGCTGGAGTAGAATGGATAAAATACGAAACACAATTTTATACCATTGCGACCTACTATAACACCTGATGAATATAATTTTAGCATCGTGTTCCTCTCTCTTGAAGTGGATTTTTCTTCAAGGTGTTTGCTGATGCAAACATTTTCGAACATGAGAATTTTCATTATCATATAAAATTTTCATATGAAACTAACTTTTAGAATATTGTAGTGATAGGTATTCATAAAAAATGATGTTTGTTGAGTTAGAATTCCATATTTAAGCACGACAGTAAAGTAGGTTTTTTTAAGATAGGGGAAGATAATGGAACACTACTGCTAAACATACAACTTTTTTTTGAACTTTTAAGACAGTCATGAACCCAATATCCCACATGTCAGTGTCAGAAATTTTACATTGTAAAATAATGAACTTTTAGGTTACAAATGCGAGTCCCTTAGGAAATTATATCTGCTAAATTTTATCATATAATTTTACATTGAGTTTCCTGCATCCTTAAATTTCTATTTTCTATATTATAGGAAAGACTACATGTACATACCTGTAAATAATCTTTGATGGTTTGGGTAGTTAGTGCTTCTTAAGGATTTTCGTTTGGCTTCTAAACAATCCCAATGACACTCATTCGCGAACAAAGTTTTTTATTTGAGAGCTGGCTATTTAACAATCATTGACATTTTACCTTATGTTTACGATTTTTTATGCTTTCCTACAGACAAAGTGTAAACATTCTCAGAAGTATTAAATTGAATGGCAGTTAGATTCGGCTAAGAATTTGTGTCACCCTAACAATTATTCTTAGTCCAACTATTAATATCAATTTTTAATTTTAAAAAAACTGCACAAATTTGAATTTAATTAAAAGCACAATTCCCGATGCCAAATCTTTCGTTAAACCTAGCATATGCTCAACGAGTTCATTGAACCTACTTATACTAACAATAAAAGAATGAATAGTTTTACACAAATTGTGATTATTTTTCTGCAGTAATGTTCGACTATAAATCATGAAATAATACAATTATGACACCACAACTATCAGTATATCGTTGTAAAAAATTGACCATATTATGCCGTATATACGCGTAAGGAGTTAACTTTCTTATGATCCAATGTTATATAATTGTTTAATATTTAATTATGTATTCCTTTTTATGATATTATATAATCAGCATTGTGTTCCTAATCAGCCCTAGACTTGATTCAGGGGTCAATATAAATAATCAGAAATTTAAAAATATATCATATTTTCCCTTTACTAAGCTTTTTGTAATGCAAAAAATACTATTTTATTATTATTGATTCAGCTTGGTAAATACATAACACATAAGCGTGCTGTTTTTATAATAATTATATATTTTACAATGTGGGCATTTCCATGTATCGCTGTATAACCCCTAGTACTTATACAAATCTACAAAGTACAATTTTGATAATTAAGGATAGCAAGAAAATAGATTTCATAGGTACATTAGTTGTTGGTTACTATATAAGGTAACAGGTTAAGTGACTTTTTTTAATATATACTGTAAATTTTCTGCCTATATGTATTTGTGTTATGATAATAATTCATACCCTTTAGATGGTATATTTTTTATTCAAACTTAAACTAATTCTATTTTAGCTAAAAGAATAATTATTGAAATCATTGTTTTGATTTTTTTTAGACGAAACAAAATAAAAATGACATAACATTAGAAAAGTTGACAAGAAAAACATCAAAATTTGGTATAGAATTATTCATCCCACCAAAAGTCTAATAATGATTATTATAAAGAGAAAATTCGATCACAAATAAGTGCTAAACAAGAAATGATTGATAAGATGAAAGACAAAGTGGACGAATTATTTGACTATACATTAGAAAAATTAAATAGCGATTTGAACGACTTTATTTGCAATCATGATGATCAAGATACCAAACTAAAGAGGGTAATATTTTATTTATTAATGATAATACCCCTATAAATTCACTTTGGGTTAGTATTTTAGAAAAGAAACTCGATATACTGAAAAAATTAAATCACTTGAACAAGCAGTAGCAGATGTAAAACTTCAGAAAGTTAATCTAGAAAACTTATATTTGAAAACCGAAAAGGATTTAGAATTATTTCTTTCAAATATGATTTTAATTTCGAAAAAGTATTCTATTGAAATGAACATTAGTGATATTAAAATCGAAAGTATACATAGATCCGCCTATCTGGTGGATAAGATTAAGAAGTTTTTGTCCGAAAATATAAAAAATGAAGAAAAATCAACTTAAAATCTATAGAGAAGAACTATATCAGGATGAAATGGTATTTAATTCATTAAAACTAGATATACACAAGTTATCAAATGATGTTAACCTGCAAAACGAATTGAAAAAGTCGTTAGAAAATAAGTTAAAGCAAAAGAAGAATGAAATTACTTTTTTAAAAAATAATAAAAAATGCAGTGTAACTTGTTTGGAAGAAACAAAATCATTATTACTGCACAAAGAAGAGCATCTAGCTAGTTTAAATGATAATCTGAGTAACTTAAATACATCTGAAGTGGATTTAAATTCTAAACTAAAATCCACAAAATTGAATTATGATGATGCTCGACGATTATACGACGAATTTCTAGTAGCTTCATCTACAGCACTATTGGTTGAACAGTGTGAAAAAGAACTGGAGGTTATTTCAAATGAATTGTCCAAATTGTTGTATTTTTTAAAAAATAAATATGAAAATGTTGCATGAGATTAATACAGGGAGTTCTAAGTTTTTTTCATATGAATTTTATCTAACATGTTAAAAAGGGTCAATAATATTTCTGAAGTTTGATAATTTTGCTATCATAGTTCAGTTGATTTGTTAGATATTAGTGCTTTTCCTGGAATATTTTATTCTTAACTTTTATTTTTAGTATAGCAGACAAAGTTTGTTGTTTCATAGAGGTAATTTCTACCATGTAATGTTTTGAATTATTTTCTTTAGTTATTCCATATAATTACGTCTATTTTTAATGAAGGAGTTACTTCACGTCTGAACTTCATGACCTAACTGAAATTCTTAATTTATAGCCCAAATGTTTGTTTTAAAATTACTCATTTTACATTGAGTAATTTATGATAATTCTAAGTGTGGTCTTTTTCGATTAAAGCAACCATCTATTATGTTTTCTAATGCACATAACAATGTCTTAGTTTTTTAGATACAAGGTAAAACCACAGGTGGAGCTTACTGTGCTGTTATATTAATGTTGGTGTAATTTGCTTTATTTAACATCGAAGTTACTTTAACGCGGTTTACAAATCCTAAATCGCATCTCCAGGCTGTGGATTATTTTTCTGAGTTATGAGACTTTACGCCACTAAATATTCTTGTTTAAGAGCGACCAAATAATTGTATCTTATCTTTTTATCGAACTTAGTCAGTATGGGAATAATTTTACTCACTTAACCTAGTGCATCAGCACTTTGATCCTTCTTAACACCAGTCTTTCTCCCAATATCAGCATGATCTAATATTTTTTATAGAAACATGCAATTACCATCGTATTTAAAACACTCTTGTATTAGTGGGTATGAGAGTTTTGAAGAAGTGGTCATTAATGAATATCGAATATGCAACAAAACGGCTGACCAACACCAGTATACAACGATAAGCCATCTCTCTACATATAATACATAGCGTCCTTAGGGGGTTTCTTAGATCAGATTGATTTTTTTAATCATATTATACGAAAAAACTTGAGGTATAAAGAGATAGTATAGAGTTACGAAACTATAGTCATGAATTGAATAATTCTATAACATCTAAGATTGTCTCATTTTTTAAAGTGATTACTTTTAATTCTTATTTTATTTTTCCTAAGATTTTTGTTTAATATCCACTGAGAATACTCATTATAATTATGCACATACATTATCTTCAGTTTACACGCTGAGATCATAGTTCTTGTCAGTTGTGTTATTATTATTGTAGTGAAAATAATAGTTTGTTGTAACTTATTTAATATTAGAAATATAATGAGTTACACTCTTTATATTGACCAAATTATTTAATTAATTAAAAATATTAATTATGCTATTTCACTATAACTGTTATATAAGAAATCATGTTATATCTAAAATTTGAAGTATAATACCTTCATAAATATGCTCTTCACTTGTATGAGAAAAATCTAAGATTTGACTTTTTAGCCAATTTTAACTTCTTTAGTGGTATATAGGTAATTTATCAGTGTTGAAAATTTATTTTATATGAGGTCGAGAATGGTTAGATCATATACTTACTAGACATCTATTCCTACGAACACTACATGGGAGAACTAATCGATAATGGGTCTTATTCTAAAGGAATCATAAGAATTTATTGTTACTGCTGCTTACTTATATTGGAAGCGAAGATGATTGGGGAATAAACTTCACTAATATTATTTAATAATCGATCTCTCTGGTGAAATTGATAAATAGCCTACTTATACATAGGAATTACTGCAATAATATTTCATGCAAAAATAGCCATAAACTCGAATTAGTAGAATCTTAATTAATCTACTTACCTCTGTTCTAAATAGAATCTTAGAGTCTTTGTGTAGAATTTCATGTCATAAAGAAATTTTCACAGAAATTGTCTGTTTACCGATGATGTTGATTTTAGGAGCGAAAATGATGAATTTGAAGGATTTAAAAGTATTAAACAAAAAACATTATCAAAAGAAGCGTTAATAAATTTACAGCAGCAAGTGAAATCTCACTCAATTTTCAATCAGAAACATTAGGAAGAGTTTCTAATGATATATGTGTTATTGATTACAGAATTGATGAACTAAAGTGTGAATTAGAACTATGCGAGTATATTTATGTTTTTGATATTTCATATTAATTGAAACATTTGATATGAGAGAAATTTAGAGAGAAATTATCTGAAACTATCAATACAAATGAAAACATTAAGGCCAAGATTATATCAATTCATGGTTCCTACGATGACACTGGTCTAGATAAATTGCTAAGCTACTATCATAATTTGATTCAAAAAAATAAAGAGTAAATTTATGTTCGCAATGATGTTGTCAATCCATCAACTGTCGTTTTATACATTAAATATTGGATATTCTATGTTAGAGGAATATGAATTTCTTTGATAGGATAAGTTACTTTAGTATAGATAACAATTATCGTTATAAGTAACGCGGGTCTTTGACAAACTTTTCATATTTATATCCACTTTAAAAGTATAATTTTAAATATAAGGGTACTTTAGACACAAATAATTGATATATTTAATAAAAACACAGTTTCACCTCCACATAAATATAATTTAAGGTTTAAACGTATTGATTAAGAATAGTTTTAAAATAAAGCAATCAAAATCTATATTTGATTAATTTTAGATTAACGATGAAATCTTAGTGAATTTTGTTAGTATTAATTGTGGATCAGAAGTATTTTTATTACAAGGATGAACTAAAATATAATATAGATTTTAATACCTGTTTTTCATCATAGTTTTATATAATTAGGTTTCAACATAATTATTAAACGAGTAATTTTACGTACATGCCTCTTTATATAATACGATTTTTCAAATTATAGTTATAATTTGTATTTTTGAATCAATTTTTAGTTTAATTAGTGATTTAGGATCGATGTCTTATGTACTTGCAAACATATTTTTTTATTTAATAATGAAAACTATTTTTTTTATAAAAGATTAATATTTAAAAGAAAATTTTATTCTCTTGAAATATTTAAATAAATGTCAACTCACAATTAGAATAGTAGTCCACATTAGACTTCCTCAATTCACAATATTAAAAAATACGAATGTTTTTCAGTTTCACACACACGTTGAATATGTTTTTAAAAACCACAAAATAATTTGAATCGACGTCAAAGAACTAATGCATCACACATCTACATAATCGTATATATAAGTACATATATATTGCTCATAATCTATTTGATGTGTAATGTTCACTTGAAATAACACATTAAATCACTACTGGCCTAATTTTTAACTTTAAAAAGGCTTATTTATTTAATAGCATACAATAATAGCAATATTGAACTTTAACACATACACCTAATGTATTTTTGTGAATAATAGACATATGAAAAAATTTTTATAGTTATATGCTAAAAATTAACAGATTTTCCCACAAAAAATACACCCAATAATATGAGGATCTAATAAATAGACGGATTAGTTATGATGTATAAAATGAATATTTACTCTACGTATGATATATATTACGACTCTATTTCAGACTAGGATTTTATTATAGGATTATTATATTATTTTTTTCTGTTGAAATATAACCTTATGATGATGCTAGTAAAAATATCACATTTTAACGTAATCATATAATTCAGATATGGAATAGATTGAATTTACCAAAATTGGGGAGCTTGCTTAACCTTTGTGCATAGAATTGTATTTAATGTATACTGATAAATTCCTTTGAAATAACATCTTTAACATCCACACGCAATAAAGTATGAAATACGTATTTAATACAGTACGATTTAAGGCACTTTAATAACCGATCTATATGCTCACTAACTATATTTGATTGTTTGTATGCTTATATATTTTGGGAATGGTACAAATTTTTTAGCAGAAGTCATTATATTCTACTAAGGATTTTCATTGTATATCTATATTTTGCTGCAAAAGTTATGTTGGATAAATTATACACTGATACTGGTGTTTTATCTGTTATATGTGTAAATTTAGAAATATGACTCATCTTGGAGCATCTAAAGATATATATAAGACATATATTGATAGCTTAAAACTTGGTGTCAATGATAGAAGTTGTTGCCCATTATGTGAAAGAAAGTTTCAGATTGACAATGAATTGAATGATTTAACGACGAAAGTAGACCTTTATTTTCTACGTGAAGTATAACATTGTGATTTTTGAAAAAAATAGCTAGAAGAAAGATACAAGTTGCTACTGGGTTCTGAATCGTTATTGATGGATGAATCTAACAAATTAGAAGTTATAAATAACAAACTCATTGAATTGTCGGCGGTAATAGTAACTTTTTTTTAATATCTACTTAATTATATGTAGATTCCAACAGGTGATATGGCAGAGTTAAACGAAAAGTGTTATGAGGCCAGAGACAAAATCAAAAAGCTAGAAGATGAAAAACTTCTTGTAATATATAAATCATTACAAATCATCATACCTTTTTGTTATAGTTGGAAGAGCAATCAAACGATAAATCAGCAATCATATCTATATGGGAGCAACGCCTTAAAACAACGTCTCTTTTGGTCGAGGTCCATGAAAAGGAAACTGCTTTGCTGAATAGATATGATTTGCTAAAAAGAGAATATATAAAATGTAATTTTATTATGATTGTAATTAATTTATTATGGAGGGATGAATACATGTAAAGAGAATTTTATAACACTTACTACGTGGTTTCGTGATGAGGTGATTATTCACAACACTATTAGGGTTTTGTGTATATATATTAAATCATAACTCATCTCAAGATTACATAGGTTTTCTAGGTCACACTAGTATGGTAGACTACTCAGAAGTAGTCTTATATAATGCTTGATTTGTTAAACTTTGTGATATGGTTTTTAATTTTGATGCATATTTAAATTAGCTTTTTCTAAAAAAAACAACTGAATAACTTATTGTCTGTTGTATAAGTTATTTAGAAACATTATAAATTATTTGGAATAGTTTTTGCATCGATATTATTTAAAATAAAAGCTTATACAATTTATCATGCGCATAGTGAAAGGGTTATTTTCTGAATTGGTGATTAATCCCTTAAAAAGTAAAATAATTTATACTCTGTCTCTCTTTTCATGTTTTTTAAGATTTTAAATGATGGATCTAATCTTGAATGTATATTTTCGGGGGAATAACGCATTTCTAGTTAAAGTAGCAAGGTTTTATAACTTCTTAGTATAATAAAAATAAATCACTATAATAATACGGTTTTAATCTCCAGTTGAGTTATGTTTCTAATCTAATAAGAGCTCAAGTGGCCATCTTGAGTGGATTCTTTCAAAAATAAAAAATAAAACTTGTTAGTAAAGAATCAATGAATAGTAAATATCGTATTAGAAAACACAAAGTTTTTTTTCCATTAAAGTTTTTTAAAATTTAAATAATCCTGGTATAAACAAGTATTCAATATAGTTTCTTCTTAAATAATTGGGAGTATCAGTGCTTTCAATAATATAAATTTAGTAATAATGTTACCTAAAGACACTATTTTATATAATATATTAATTTACGTCTCTATGTAACAGAAATTCTGGCTATATACTTAAATAATTGTGTAAATGTCTAATTGGATGTTCACTACCTTTAGTTAATTGATAAAAAATTGTAACTGGACATACACTAAAAATTCTTTCACTAATCCCTATAGTATTAAAAATTTTAAATATAAAATGGATTTATTTGTTATTCATTTAATCTAATTTATAATGAATAACTGCGTTTTGTTGGCTACATTTTGTGATAAACAAATTAGCTTTAAGTATAGAAATGCTAATTTGAAGTTAGAGTGCATGTTTATCAGACTTTATCCATAAACACAATGGTTCAGCGATTTCAATCAACTTATAGATTATTTCATGAAACCGTAAATTATTATTTTGTCGATTAACAAATTAAAAAAATTTTCGCCCAATGACCATTATTCCTTATCTGTTCTTTAAGGATTTTGGCTCTACAGACTTTATACCTAGTTGACAGGTTTCTATTGTCATAAAATAGTGCATTTGAATAAGATTTTTATATCCGTTAATGTCGCGTTCACTATCAGAATCAAAACTGACTTATAAAACAAACGTATTTATTACAGTGTTACCTATTTTAGATTGAGGGATAACAAAAGGATAGGCAGACGTCATGTACAGGACTTAAACGTCACCTAATTGTTTATAAAGAACTATCATCTACAACTAATTTATTCTTCTTTATGGATTATCGTCCTTTCAATTGTTAATTATTTTTTGATAAACAGATAATTACTTTTTCAAAAATAATCATTTTATTAAAAATATTGTGCTGTTTTAAAATTTTAATAAAAGTTAAACATTGAGCGAGAAAATATAGCAGCAAGAACGATGAATTTACAGAGATAAATAATATAACTTTTCGTTTGAATAATAAATTTTAAGTAAACACCAGATTATGAATAAATTCTTTAGCCTTAAAAAGGGTTTCCAAAAACATGAAAATAACTTAGTAATGATGAGAAAAAATTATAATTTTATCTAATAAAAAAGTATACAATTATTATTAGTACTTCTAAAAAAATTTTGCGAACTTGAAGCTGCGGATTTTGATTACTCAAATCAAAATTGCTGATAAAGGTTTCCTATGGGTGATGTTTTTGTGTGCACAATTTACCCAGGTCAGTGCTATTGATTGAAATACGTAATATATATATATTACGTATTCTCCATGAGATTTTCCACTTTTTATATTTTACTTAATGAAGAAAATTAAACTACTCGTAAAAATATCTAATTTTTCGTTCCATCTAAAAAATTTCTAATTTTGTTGAATATTAAAATAACATAAAAATAATATGTTCATGTAAACGGTTGAGTTTTGATATGATTTATTTAATTAAGTCCAGAAACATCATTAATGAATTCTACATAACTTACATTAATATTAGGAAAATATAAGCGAATTGAATTACTAAGATAGGTAGAATCGTACTAATATATTCTATTAGAATTATTAGTTCAGGTTGTATACTGTTTAAATAGGAGCCTGGAAGATACTACTACCCGCAAAAATTAGTCGTTATACTGATGTAAACTGCAACGTTATACATCGGAGAGAATTACAGTCTAAGATAAATATACGCTTTCAGGATACATTTCCAATTATTTCTTCCTTATCTAAATGTCATGCTGTTTAGTAAATATGTTTTATCTGGTAAAATGTAGTATTTTATCTATTCAGACATATGGCATATTTAACTTTGTTATTAGCACATAATGTCAAACTAATAATTTTAAATTTTAGACAATTGTTCCTTATTGTTAAAAGCTCATTTACTTGATGAAACAGAGAATTAAATAGTATTTGTAGTATATCAGTTTCTAGGTTACAGAAAACAACTCTTTACGTACTTCACAACTGGCCTTTATGATAAGCCAATTTTTTTGCTTTCCTAAGTAAAAATTTTTTAATAAAAGTAAGTTTATAAATGACAGCCTTATAAGTATTTATTAAGTAAATAAATATAATTTTACTCATGGATTTGCACAAATATGATGTATAATCATTTTTATTGTTTTTTGAGTGCTACATTACCACATGAAGGGTAATTTTTGCGGATGCTCTGGTCAAGTAAAACTTAATAAAAGTAGTTTGCTGAAAAAATATAGGTTTTATATTTTTAGTGTGGACTTTGATGAGTATAATTATATTTTTATGAAAAATAAGTGTTTCGATTTTTTATCTAAACTTTGAAATCCTTAGTGCATCTCTTCGGGCTTTAAAATTTCTGTTGGCCCTGACCTAATTTTTTTGAAGATATCGGAACCGCAGCAACGTGACTCTCCCTAGTTCATACTACCAAGCTCCGGCTTATTTAAAAATCTGTGGCGGTGTGAAAGTTTAACCCACTACACGTCCTCTTTTTGGGAGAACACTAACTGCATCCTTTTCATTAATTAAATATTAGCTATATCCAATAAATACCTAAACTGTAATATATTTACACTCGTACCATAGAGCATTATTAACCGACTTGACACTAACAGCATGATCCTGAGTTTATATATCGAAATCGGAAATTTTACATAGTAGTGGTCCTACCAGTTTCGGATTAAGTGATACAAAAGACTAGAAACAAACCTTAATATGAACGTGCACAAGCTTATATTTATGAATAATCTGCTCGATTTAACTGGAGCCTTTATCATAACACATTGTGATACCCATTCAAAATTATATTTTGATAAAAGCTTTCTGTTTTAATTTTATATTTGTTTTTAATTATATTATACGTAATAATTTTTAAATTTCTTGAATTGAAACATTATCAAATGTATTCAAATACCTAAAATAATAATGCTTAGATCAGAGTAATTAAATATTGACAAATTGAGGAATTGATTATATTTGATTATTATAAATACTGTAACTTATGGAAAGAAATGATTCGTTATTGACTAATGCAAGATATCAGCATAAATTACAGAAAATCTCATGATATACACCTATGTTAACTTTTGGTTTTTTTCTTGATTATACTTTCAAAAGTACGTTCTACTCCAGTATAGCTTTTTATTACACTCCGAATTACAATAAAAGTCCCAATGATATCAAGATTGTTTTTTTGAACTGCAAAAATTTTATGCTTGAAAAAAGTTGATCAAATCAAATAATATTTTATAATCTCAACTGATTATTATCAAACTAGTGTTTATTCTCCGCTTAAAATAGTAAAACTACCACTGTTGGCGATATTTACTTAATGGTATTTATAATTTTTAATATTAGTATATGGTTTTTTTTAAATTATTAAAATGTTTATTATTTTGGGATCTTTACTGTATATTAAACTGAATAAATATTTTTCAATAGAATAAATAGTGTTACAGTTTTATTTATTTTTATCATATCGACGTAGGAATAACTTACAGGATTATTTGTGAATCTGTAAATTGGTTAATTTCTACTGAAATTCGACGCATGTTATTTCTATTAAAACCTCCACATTTGTCACATGAAGTATTTTGAATTTTATATCAACTCACTGATATGCAAGATTTATAAAATATGATGACATTCTATTGATTAAAGAATTTTAGTAATTTGTATTTCCATTAATCAGTCAGACATTGGCTGTTCACAATTCTTGCCGGTGTAAAGGTCTTTAAATAGCTTATATCATATAGTTGATGTATATGATTCATAAGAGCTAACTTTATAGTAAATAAAAAAAGTTATCCAAAACTGCCACAAAACTCTCGTAAGTGTATCTTCAAACTATTTAATAATTTATTTCACATTGACTACGATGTATTTAGCGTCCTTCAGCTTTTTATACTTCTTAAATACTTGAGCATCACAAGTTTTTTTAGGTATTTAGATAGTTCTATAAATATAAGAAATCTCGGGAGTAAAGAGGGTATAATATATTTTCTGATCTTTAATCATTCAAGCAAGTTTACATTTTTAATTTCCAAAAAATTAACTATTATTAATATAATCGGGCGATTTTAAAAAAGTAGACATATCTAACTGTATAATGCTGCAGTGAAATGTACCAAAAAGAATAGTTCATGTTTGATTCATTGTTTGCATATAACATTTTACATGAATTTATTTACAAAATTGTAGCTTTTGTTCTAAAACAATTAAATACTGTGCCACAACATTAAGTGAGTCACATATGATTCACTAGAGTGTTAAATTTATTACCCAAAGTGCTATGTGCTATATAATACTAGTGTCATAACGTTAATATTATATTTTTGAATGGTGTCCTTAGAAAAATAAGATTACAGATTTTGTATATAAAATTACTACTTAATCCACGCGAACATAATTTTTTCTTGGATTATAATAGATATTTGGCAAAAAAAGTATGTTAATTAACACATGAATTGTAGTAACAGTGCTATGTGTATAAATAATATGATTATTATGAGGCAAGTAATCGGAATTCATTTAAATTTTTTTAAAAAAAGGGTGTATTCTTTATGGTAAAAAATCTAATAATAAGAAGACCTAAGTTTTTATAATTAAGAAATCAAATTCTAACACACTCACATATGTTATAAATTGAATATTTTATTAATGTAGGGTCAAATAAATACCTGAAACTTTATATTCGATAGTCTTTATCGTTATTTTTAAAATTATATTATTTTTTTCATTAAAAAGAATAAAATGTGTAATAAGAAAAATTTATAACTCATAATTAAAGTATTAACCAATTTATATTAAAATATAATATTATATACTAATGAATACGATTTACAAATAAAAATAGTAATAGATAGATTTTTGATAAATAAGACAATTTTTTTACCCTTATACATCTATGTTGTAAGTATTAAAACAGAAAAAAACCCCCAGCAAACCCAAATATACATTTTATGTTTTCTTCATTATTTTTAAAGTTAAATTAAAAATTATTTTCGCAACAACGAATACATTTAACTTTGTCGCTTTAACATAAAGTTTCGTATCCAAATTGATGTTTATAAATACATATATCTAAGGATTATATTAATTATAAATTTAGTATATATGAAGGTGTAAAGTACACAGTGAAATAATTTTCTTGAAGTAAATATACTCGAATAATAGATCCAGAGATGCTTATGATAAAAATTTTAGAATTCTTTCTCACATATACCATTATTTACAAATATTCTCTGGTATAATTTGAAAATTAAAAGTTCTACTTCAAATTTTGAATATTGTCCATAATTATACTTTTTTCTAATTAGTATTCAGTATAAAAATTATAAGGGTTTAACCAGAATAATTTTGAAATACTTATAAATAGTAAAATATATTTTATTATTCAAAATTAAAATTTACTATTTATATAGTAAGGTTGGATAATATTTTTAATTATTATATATTTAATAAAAACCTTCAGTATATAACTTGTCTACTGGCATAAAAGAATACTAAAAAATTTTTTGTATGCATTATAAAACATATCCTTTATTGGCACTGTAATATTTAGAGATATTAAAAAAATATTAATGCCGAATTTTTGTATTGAAACATACAGAAGTCACTCTCATAACTATGATACTAATTTTTTTGTGAATATTATAAACCAGATAAACTTGTAGCTTTGTCCCACTTTAGAATTATTCATTGATTATCGAGCCAGGTATTTTCGAATAATTATCTAGTATTTTTTTTAAAAGATAATTTTTTTATTCACTTAAATTTATCTTTAAAATAGAATGAGTTTCTAATGCTACAGATAAAGTACTACTATCTTACTTCAATAGCGAAACAATTATTCCATCTAGCTTTATTTTGTGAAGTTTTTATGCAATTTTTTAGAAGCAGTTATAAAAGTATATTTTTTTATTAAGACAACATTACTGACTGGTGTAACTCTAAGAAAATAATTTATAACATTTTTTTATTCATCAAGTATTTGCAGAATAATTCTTTATGAGCGAAAAATATACTTTTCGTGGCTTCAAGACTTAAATATAATTGTTTTAGACGCTAAAATAGAGAATGTATCATTGTTGAGAAGTCGTATTGATACGTTGGAAGCTGAAAAGTATATAATTCACCTTCTCTAAATAGTTCATTAAAATTCAAGGAATGGAATTCAAATTAACTTGGACAATATTCACAAATTGATTGTATCAAAGCAGAGTGATATTTTTCTAGAAACTCAAAATATTGGTTCTATTAAATTAGAAATAGTACATTATACTTATAAATATAATTACGAAATCTATTCTAATAGAATAATATAAAAACCACGATATCTAATATAGAATCGTTACAGAAAGATGTGAATGACATAAATTTACAGGTCGAAGCTGTTTTAAAACAAATCGATGATATTTTGTACAAAAAGAAGCTTGTTGAAAATCAGTGTAGTGAACAAGAAATCAAAGTTAATAATTTAAATAATGACATTTTAACTTTTCAAAAAATTGTTTCCTCCCAAACCAAAGACTATAACTCCACTATAATTACAATAGAAGGTCTATTCGGCCGTATATCTGAGTAAATATTACGACGCTTTTATCCTTTTAGTGGACCAGTCATAAATATGGTTACCTTTTAATTCAATCTAGGTTTAATTATGATGATCATTGTTCAGAACTTGAAATTTTGGAACAGAAAATTAGTAGATCAGTGGATGAAATTAGTACAAAATCTGCAAAACTAACAAAACGAAAGCTTCTATATCTAATCTTCAAAATAATATTTCTCAGTTTAAAGTATATCATTAACGTGTTTATATTTCACCAGTTAATTTTAATATTAAACATATATTATATATTTAGATTAAAATACGTATATATAATGATAATATTGAAATTAGAAAATATGAGCATGAAGTCAATGATTTGAGCGTAAAGGTGGAAAAATTACAACATAAGATAAGTGATATGGTAACGTTGATGAAATTAACATGTAAATTACATTTATTTTAATATATAAAATTGTATCATATATAGTAAGGGGAGACACATTCGGCAGAATGTCGAACAGTTAAAAGAAAAAGTATATCAATAGTTCTTATATATCTTATGCTACATTAAATATAATTAACTTTTTATAGTTGTACCACTCAAAAGGAATAATGGAAGGTCTAGAAAATGAAATACAACACCTTGAGACAGAATTGAATAGTAATTTTTATGCAAACGTTGATATAGTGTTTCATAAAAAATCATCACTTTTAAAGGTAATTATTTTGACGTGAATATACTGAGAACAAATTTATAAAAATAATATGAGAAAATGCTCATTTTTCTGACACAAAATTTATTTAAAAAATGAAAATTTTTTTGAATGACTAAAAGATTTGCATTATAAAATAAGAGAGGAAATAGAGTGATGTGAATGCGATTCCATACCCAATATAAATCAATCATTAAGATATTTTAATATAGTCAATAATGGTTTGTATGTGTATAAACTAAATGCATAAGACTTTAGAGGCTCAAATGTTCCATTATTTTGGAATCTTTTTTCGCGTTTAATTTAAAAAAATATTTTATGATGTCACACCATAAAAATACTTAATTCAGAGATAATTAGAGAAATATTTTTTTTGTACTCCTTTTTATATGTTTTTGACCTCAATTTTATTTAAAAAAAATTTATTTAAGCCTATGGAAAAGACATACTGAGGACAATATTTTCATATGTAGTATAATTAATCTTAAAGATTAGAATTACTATGAAATCACAGTTTCCTATCGTTGTATTCGTTAAATACTTTGCTATCTATTATCACGAATTATTAAAATCTTATAAATTATATTTTAACTCAAAACGTAAACGATTTATTTGTTTTAATATATGTAAATTTTGTCAAAGATCAATTTTTTGACTCTTTTTAAATAGAAGGTAAAACCTCTGACGCGGATTATTAGGCTGCTGTGTTCTGGTTGGTCGGACTTGCCTAACTGAACGCCATAAACACTGCAGCGGAGTTACTGATTCTATTTCGTCCCAGCAGGATCTGGCTTATTGTTCTGAAATAGTGTAAATTTAACCCATTTAATAACCTAGTTTAAAGGTGGCCTCTACACCTACTCTATTTATTTCCGGAGTTTGGCAGTATGGGAATTCCCTTAAGGAATCTGCTTCCAGTGTGTCAATACTTGACTACACAATAACATTACGCTTGTTCATACAAGAAAAATTATCTTTAGTTTTTTCTTGAAACATGCACTGGTCACGGTTTTCTTACCAATTTCGGATTTTAGGATACAGAAGACTGGAAAAAGTTGTTGGCAAAGTCTCTCAGTCTTAGGATCGAACGCTTGAAAGGCACCACCTTATACCAATAAGCAATCTACTCGCGTAATATGGCTTCCTTTTGAATACAATAATACAAAAACAGCAATCTCTATTTAGTAGAATTATCTGTTGGCAGATGAATAAAATCATTTTCTTAAAGAATTACATTAAATACCTACTGCCTAATATTATATATATATATATATATATATATATATTTATAGTAATTTATTCTTATGCTCACTATATTAATTACTGTGTATCAATGTCAGATAACTAGTTTTTATATTAAAAAAAGTCATTACTTTACATTTGTAATCACAGTAAATTCATCTTGGATATCATTGCACTATAAGCCCATGCATTGAAAAAACTCCTCCTTAATATTTTCTAAAGACTTTTTAAATCTAAATGATCCTAAGATATTGATATATTTTTATTATAAGTTATATATTAACCTACAATAAAGGATTATATATGATCAATTGTAGTGATAAATTTTGTTTTTTACTAAACATTATAAATATTTAAAAATAATTCTGTGTAGATTACTGAATTGGCCGGTGAAGATCTTGAAAAATATTATAAAGCACTTGACAAGTTCATAATATAATTTTTTAATATCAATAAATATTCTAAAAAGAGCTATTATGAAATTTCATTCACTTAAAATGAAGGAAATCAATAAGCTTATTAAGGAATACTGGATGAGAACATACCAAGGAAATGGTTAGTACATTATTTGAATTATGATTTGTACAGTGCAAATTAAAAACAATATTGAATATTTTAGATATAACTACTATTGAAATAAGATCAGAACAAGATGATTTATGTTTAACTTCCATAAACTCCAGACGTACATATAATTATAAGGTATCGTTAATTCTATTCTGAAAAGTCCTTTATTATCTCATCTTTTGAAATCAATAAATTACAGTTTTTTTTTGCAATTTTTTAATAGGTTGTTATGATAAGAAATGGTATTTGTCTTGATATGAGAGGACGGTGTAGTTCTGGGCAAAAAGTAATTTCATATCTCTGCAATGATTTCATTCGAATTTCTCGAATTATTCAGATGCTAGCCTCTATTATAATTCGACTTGCTCTTGCTGAAACATTCTGTATAAATTGCGGTATTATAACTCTTGACGAACCAACAACCAACCTTGATCACAACAACATTAGAGAACTATCAAAATCACTTATCGAGTAACATTTTTAAAATTTCTTTACCGGTTGTGATGATTAAAAGACCTTTGTGCTAATTTTTTTTAGACTCGCAGATTCTCATCGTCATAGTCGTTCATTTCAACTTATTGTTATTACTCACGATGAAGAATTTGTACATACACTCTGTCGCGCAAATCTTAGTGACCATTACTATCAAGTAAGCAAGGATGTGAAGTAATATTTTGATATAATTTAGTGTCAATTTTTTGTCATATTTTTAGAGGACATTCGATTGTTAATAGGCAACTTGTTGATGATTTGTTTGATTAGAGAATTCGGTAAACGATAAATTATTGTTTAGCATAATTTGACACTCTATATTTATTATTTATCTTCAATATTTATTTTCTTTAAAAATTATAACTTTTCTTTATATATTACGTTTTAATGTTCTGGAACTGCCGGAAATACTTACCACAAATATTAATCCTGGAAAACGCGGTTTTATATATAATTCAAGAAAGAAGTATATTCAAATGTGTGACTTTGTTTTTTCTAGAATTGCTAGTATTATTTTAGTTATTGAAATATAATAATGAGAATTTAACAATAAAGTAATTTTTGTGTAAGCATTATATAATAAATGCACAAAAATGGATATATTTTTGTAGCAAATGGAATATCAACTTTTGTAAGAATAGCTTGCGGATTTTGCTACTATATAAGCAATCAGATGTTTATAATAAGCCCAAGATAAATTTTTTAATACGTAAGAGAATATTTAAAATGTACTTTATATAAAATTGATGAACTAATAAATTAATTATATATTCAAGATTTTTTTAAACGTAACATCTGGGGGCATTATATAATATGATCGTTATATATACTAAATTATCATTTTTTACTTGATGGATCACATTTCTATCATCATTATCCATATTTACATAGCATCTACATGCATATTATTGCATACTACAGTCAAATGTAATTTAAAGTTAATTTGCTTTGGGCGACACGAATTCAAATCTTTTTAAAATGGTTATTACCAAATATTACTGTAAGATCGTTCAATAAAAGTTTCATTGTGCTTCGTAGATAAAATTATTATTTATTCATGTTTGGTGTGATTTAAAAAATATAAAAGAATATAAACATTTTTAAAATGTCCTTATTAATTATATGATCCATCTTACATTCAAAATGAGAGATGAACACTAGACAACATGGTAATTTAATAATTAGATTGGTTAAAAATTCACTAAGTGAAGTTTGAATCTTAGTATCCAGATTTAGTCATCCTAAATAAGTGAAATTCATAGAATTATAGGGATTAAAGAATTATTTTTACATTGTTTTAAATTTATGTAAAAATAATAAGGAAAATAGGTTACTTAGTATATGACTTACTGAAAATAACCTACTGTAGGATTATTTTGTGTGACCATTGATATCTATACCTGAAACTCTGTGAATGGCAAATTATTCATCCACGAAATTTGATGTATCTTTATATGTACATATATATAAGGAACGAATGAACATGTTACAAAAATTCTTTGTACTTACATTAGTCAAAGTCCATATCGAATTAAAGGAATGTTTGTTGAACATATAAAGAATTGACAATATTTCTAGCTTTAACATACTGTATATTAATATTTAAAATATTACCAATGATAATTTTTGTTTCTTTAAATAAATTATTTACAGTATATATATATACATACTTTTCAATTTGGATTTAATCGGATAGATAGTGTTGTGGTAGTAGCATTGCTATGGGATATAAAGATTTTGAATTAGTATTCCCGCTACTAAAGTTGTATTTGACCTAAATGTGTAGTTACGTTAGGTAATCACCCAATTGCAATAAATTATCGGGTGGAAGAACACTAGAATTTATTCAGTGAGATTGAAATTGTTTCATGGTGCATTGTATAAAAATAGAGTAAATAAATGCTTCTATGATACGATTTCAGCAAAGCAAATACCCCTAAGTGTTGAATTTTTGCGTAGAGGAATACAAATATAAGTTGAGAGCACAGAATAGTGACTCCACATCATAAGAATAGTTAGACATTAGTGAAGTTTTTGTGTATAATTAATGAATGTGTGATAAATCTCAAATCTAGATCCCAAGAAAATCAAATTAATGATGTTGATTATAAAAAAAAATAATTTTTGAATTATACCGTTTCTTCCAATAACATTAAGTTTGTTGTGTTATAGTCCCTTACATGATCATTGAAACTCATGGCCATGAATATACACAATGCATTCTGATATCATTATATAGGAAAGTTAACTGACTCACTGGTTGTTACGAGATGTTAAGACTGATTTAACACCTTAACATTTGAGTTTACTGGTTTTAAAATCCTTAAACTTGGTTATATACCGAATTTGAGCATTAATGAGTAATCGTTCATAAACCACCACTAATATTTTTCTGCATAAAAATTACTCATTTTCTGATAACAAACGAACCATATTTTAGATGTAATGAAAAGTTACATACAAAATTTTCATATTTTGTAAATAAATTTAATATAAAAACTATTTTTAGAGTCTGTCCTAAGAAGCCTGTGTATTCAAAGAAATTGTTTCTTAGAGTCTTAAAGTATTTTAACTAGTCTCACTTAAATAATAATAATTATTGTAGTAGAAAAATATTAATATCTGTATCATAATATCCTAGAGGTGGGTTTCCATACTCGGTGTACGAAAGTTATAGATTATTTTAAAAGTTAGTACTAAAAAACTCACGTTTTTGTTTCTGATATGGTATATTGATAATTATACCACTTTGTTCTTTATTCATATGCATAAAGCTGGTGACTCAAAAAATATTTTCATATATGCCTATTTATTTTAATCCATTAGAATATGATATAGTAGAATATTTAAAAATATTAGAGCAGAAAAATTTAAAAAATGAATTAAATCTATAAATATTTATAATTTTTAAATTCATAATAGTTATTTTTATGCTTATTAGAAATGATACAATTCTATTTACTTCCCATATATAAAAACTAAAATAAATTTATGTTTAGCTTTTCATTTCAGACGGTGTAAGCATTTTATTTAACATCTGGTTCATACACCATTCTAAAAAACACGTAGATAATATACTGTCTATAATATGGCAGAGTATATTTTATAACATTCTACGAAGTTGAAGAAAAATATAATCAACTTTTAGTTGTAATATGATTGATCTGCTCACCTCCTTGAAAATAAATCGATTACTGGCGAAAATTTCAAATTTGCTAGCGATGCTAATTAATATATAAATTTTTTATAATAAATCAGATAAAGTTGATTATTTTATAAACTTATTGGGTTTCTGGTTGTAAAAACTATTTATGTATATCATTTTGTACACATTACGATACAAAAATTTGCTTGTCTTGTAAAACGATTGAATTTAAACTTTTTAATGCTTTTTAAAACAATGAGGGCTTGTCTAAAAATTTACCTTGATTTATAAAATATTTGAAAAAATACTTAAATGTTTTTTAATTGAACCGTTTTAGAATCAAGTTCAATCTTTCACGAAATGTCTCATCTGAATGATGAATCTTTCCAAGATACGTATAAGAAAAATAAGTAATCAAAACAGAAAAATATGTGAATTCCGGCATTTTGAACTGATATACGAATAATTTATACACAAATAAATATAACAACGAACATCGTTAAAAACTAGACAATTGAAATAATTTATTTGCAGATTATTGATGTATATATTATTAGGAATCGTTAAGATATTACATTACATTAAAGCGCTCTAAAGTTACATTAGACAGCTTTGTGATTATTAAAATAGACGATTGTGAGTTATTTGATAATAATAAAGGAAAATTATATGATATAAAATTTCTAGTTTAAAAATAAGAAAATAAAACATTTAAGTTCAATAATTTTGATGTCAGTTACTACGGGAAAAGAAATTATTTCGTTGCTTCTGATAAATAATCAGAATATTTTGAATGTTACTACAACAAAAAGGCAAGAAACCACTAGATGGAGTATGTAACTTTTGACAAGATCATCCTATAAGCCTAGAAAACATGGTGGAATCTGAAACTAATATTTAAGGTTCAGAAGAAATATGTGTCTCAAATAGTGTTCCTCAGTGCGTGCTGTTAAATCTTTGTTCAAGTCCAAAAAAACAAAAAAATTATTTTCTTTAACAATTGTCACATAAAATATATCATTTTAAAATCAATAATTTTAATTTATTCTAAGAGTAATTATTTTTTAAAGATAAGTACATATGTGAGTAGAAATAAGGTAGTTTTTAGCATGTATTAAGAATGAGATAAGGCTCGTATTTATAATTGTTGTGCTATTTATATTTAAAATAATTGATTTATTGATGCTATATACTTCAAATTTAAGTTAGATATAATAAATGTATAAGCTAGATCGTATTATCGATGCAATTTAATTTTACATTATGCCGTATTGATTAATTAAATATGGCAGTTTAGTGACGTTTTAATACTTTTAATATCTGATATTTTGATAAATATCTAATAATTATTAAAAAATGTGTTTATCATTTTTAGATTAGTTATTAGAGAGTAGAATAAAAATAGCTTATAACATTTTGAGATATCCCAGCTAACAACACACCACTCAACATTATATAAATATTAAAGCATTATAAATTACTAACTACAGCATAATTTCAACAAGATCACAAGAATTAATATAATTTAAAGCTATCTCTTATAAAACGGTAGTATGCTTCATCTATATATCTTATAAATAGCTTAAGCAAAATTATTGTTCATATTTTTTTGACAAATAGGCTATGTTCGACTCATTTGTATTCCTTAAGAAAAATATAATCTGATATGAAGTCATATAATTAGTATTTATTTTTATTTGTTATATTTAAGTATTTTCATTTTATTATTCTATAAGTAGTTGCTATCTTGCTATTATGACCAACAATAGGAGAAAGAAATGAACATTTATGGGAGATTCTATTATGAAAAATAACTAAGATGGCTAAGAAGATTATATCCTCTTAATATTTTAAATTCATATAGTACAATTTTCTATGACATTTTACAAAATAATGTTATGAAGATCATAATTGAACTTTTCTTGCAATTTTGAAGAAACAATCACCTTCTTCTGCAATTCACCCGACAATAAAATATCGTTGGTTTTTCATAATCTTACAATGTTATTGTTTGTTTCGTTTAAGACAGTTTCATCAATTTACGCGACTGCGCTTCTCTTGCTAATTTATTTTTTTATATGAAGTGATTTTCAAAGTAATATTTTTTAAAGCACTCCTATTTCAAGCGCACATTATTTCTATGCATAATATATACATGTTTTATAATTTTTTCATAAGTTTTTTTGCTTATTTAAATTGTTATAATTGAAAGTAGACAAATATTGCACTGTGACAGCTTTAAATGTTCAATTAGGGAACCCCTTGAGAAGTTGTGAATTTTCAAGCAATTAGAAATTGAAAGAAAAATGATCTTGCGAATTTGTGCTAGATATTCTAAGCAGTAGTATTTAATATGTGCACTTTTTTGTGAAGAAATAAGCTAGGATTTTGTAACATTTTTATAGCTTAAATCATACCGGGTTTAAATAAGCATAATTAATTATAATGATCAACTATATGTCTTCTAAATCAATATTTCTGCTATAGTTTTTAATTCCTAATGCGCTACGAATAGTTGCGTATGAGGTAACATTTTGTAAAATTTACCTGAATAGTAACTTTATTTAAGAACCTATTAAAATACAACGTACACATGAAAAATAAAAAAATTAATGACTTTATTGAAGCAAACATTTAGTAATGAATTCAAAGATAACAGTAAACTTAAATTTGATTAAGTTGATTTGGATTCAGTGATGATCCTTCGACCACTAGTGTGCTTGTTGATTTGGTGATTATTCTGCATTAACGTCAAAAATGCCTGCTAAATAGGTTTGATTACTGTAATTATTTATTAATTTATTTAAAAATTTTATTATTTAATTTATATAATTTGCATAAAGAAAAAAATTAAACTTAAAACATTGAAAAGATGAATTTTATTTTTTGGTATAAATAATGAAGTAAAGTATATGTAATTCAGTAAAATCATCCATATTATAATTATAACTATTTGTATTCAAATAGAAAAAATACGCTAAATGATATTATTGCCAGATTATAATAGTATTTATGTTCATTGAGTTAAATCCATTATTTCCAAGTGTTATAAAACGTTAAAAGATCTTTCAAAACTAACATATTGCATTTAATCATACTATATTAAGAATAAAGATTTTACTTTTAATTTTTTCGAGATGATTAAAAGTTTTTTGAGAAAAAAAATTAATGAAATTTAACTAAGTCATTTTTTAATTAGTGATTATAATGCAATAACCGCATGCTAAACATAATTTAGCAAAAGTTTTTAGAAATTTAAAATATAATAATATCTAAAAAAAAAATTTGACTTAAGGTTTATAGGAAAGCAGCCAGCCACCATTTGCTGGAGGCAAGTGTTCCACCGCGCTCGCGCAAAAGTGGATTTTTTTCGTTAGAAATTTAAAGGAATAATACTTTCTTGATTTATCATTTCGGAGTATCAAAAACCAGTATGTTTATTTTACATTTATGTATATAAATGTTATCATTTTTATGATATTAATTTATATTACGGAGATATCATTAATAAATGACATGAGCATATATATATATGTACATGTATAAATGTGTTGAAATTACCTTCTGCCAATATTTAAAAAAAAAGAGAGCTGTAAATATCAAAAATAATAATTTACTAATTAGGAATCATTTAATTATATACTATATCAACTTCCAGTTATATATCTTTGATATCGCTTTAAGATAGAACAGTTCTTTATAATTATGGTATTTTTGGTACATTTGCTTTAATGTATTCATTTTAATCAACGTTTTATATGAGATTGGTTCCTTGTTGGGGTTACATAAATAGTACAATATTTCTTGTTATTTTGCACTTTGTTTCTCCTTCAATGTCTTCAAAAATGTTAACAACCCGGAATGAGCCTGTTCGAATCGGGCATAAAAGTGCCTTTGAAAACTTTAGGCAGAATTAGAAGTTAACTTTTCGTCATTTAAAATACTATTACACGCGTTCCATGATTTGACGGGGTATTTTATGCATTTTACGCAATGTTTTTTAAAATTATTTAGAAATAATTTCCAATTAACAATCTTAAATTATTTTGAATTAATGAGCAATTTCTCAAACTCTATTTTAACAAAATCTGTAGAAACAAATGCAGGCGAAGTTACACATTGATAAAGAGTTTGAAATCTTGATCAACTTGATAGGTTTTAGCCAACACTAATTTTTGTAATTTCCGATAAACGCATTGACCTTAGTGAAACAGACAAAAGTATACATCGTTTTTTGATGCTTTTTAAGGCATTAAATACGGCCATTTCGAAATCAATAATAATATCTTATGGCGTATCCATGATTCTTTGATCATGTAATACTTGAAAGACTCGTGTGTAACTTTTTTCGGTTTTATCTTTCATCAAAAAAAACTAGTGGTAACACTTTTTAAAAGACCTGCCCATGAATTGTGTAGAGTTGGAGGAAGTCTCTGAGAACAACCTTGAATGTTCCAACACAAATCCAAAACATTGAATGTTTAAGGTGTCGAAAATTGTCTTTAATTGAAAAACTCACAATCCTAGTAACGTCATCACTACCAGAGTCATATATGTAAAAAATTTGGATTCCTCGGAGTCATTATTGTACCACAAAGATTGGTTGCAAGGTTGATTTGGATCTGATTCCTTTTCCGAATATTCCTAATAACATGATGAGTTGATCGCTTTGAAATTAGAGGGATTTTCTCACGATCTTCTTGTACTGTAACAATGTCATAAACTATATTTGTCGGATACATTGTTGTTTTAGCAATATCTTTGATTTATTCATTAAATAATTGTTTAATTATTTCATCTTATATCAATATATTGTAGTGAAAGCCTCTTATCTCAATATCTTTTATGCCAGCTGCACGACCAGTTCTCAACCTTCCTTTGCAACCCCGGATTTGACATCTCCAATATTGGCATTGACTTGTCGAATAGTCTTTAACATAAAAGGATCAATCGTAATGTAACTTTTCTTTGTTTTATTTTGATTTTAATATGCTAAGTTCACCTTTCAGCTGATCGTTTATTGTTTTCGTATAGTACGCGAGTGCTACCGCAATTAAAAAATCCCCACGTATGCGTAATACGCTCCAGAATATGTTGGTCTCCGGCAAATGTTGGCCTTTCCGTTTAATTATTTTAGATACTTTACCTTGTCTTAGCTCTAAATTTAATCTTACTATGTGATTTACAAGCTATTAAAATGGAAAAATTATTACATTTATGGCGGTTGTCATGTTAAAAATATATTTGGTTTAATGGATTTATCTAAAAAATTGCGAAAAAATGGACATAAAGAGATTTTATGTAACAAAATCATACTAAAATCCCTTCAAAAATTAAAAAAAGCATATTCTATATAGTTAAATATTGCTATAAAAGTTAGAAATAGAGAAGTATTTTTTACAATTACTTTTTGCTTGACAATGATTAATTTATGCTCAATCAAAATAATGGAGAAAAATCAAATTCAAATTGATTGTTGTAAAACTACTTCATCTTAATTAATAATACATAATAGTTACTTATAAAAGAATAATCACAAATATATAAAAATGATCTTTGGTACCAGCTATTGAGCATTAATTTGAATTTAAAATCCTTCAAGATAATTCTATTTTTGTCTGATAACTTATCTATTGATTTTTTAACTTAAAATATATTTACCTATCACAGGATTATATTCGCTAACTTCCAAAAATAAACGTATGAAAGTTATGATACATCATGAATGGTTGAAATAGGTTTAAGTGATACAGTTGACTTTTATATGCTTCATATTATAATTATTATGTGTATATATTCGCTATCAATAGTTCCTGATTATATGTATAAAAATTTTCAATAAATTTATTTATATAGTAAGATGGCATATTTAGCTTATAGAAGTAATTTATTTAAAAAGAAATTAAAGTAACTCATCAGACAAAATTATTGAATCTAATCTTAAATAATGTACAATTTATTATGAAATAAGTAAAAAAGTATTTTAATAAACATTTTTTCTACTATAATAATATAAAAAATTGTTATAATTTTTGTTGGAACTAATTTAGAAATATTGTTATGATATAGTGAACCAATTTTGTCCCATTATACACAGGTAAAATACGATTAGCGCTGTAAAAAGTATGGTGCATATCGTTATACTAATTATAGTACCCATACCAATGGATGCATGGTTTTTCTTATTGAAATTTTGCCTTGTTTGGCATATGGTAGAATTGAACGATTTTTTAATAGTACCAGGTGTTCTATCATAGCCATAACCTATATTATCTTTCACTCTTAAAGCTCTAATAAAAATATTTAATGTAAAATTTTAAAATTATTAAGAGATTTTATATTAAAAATAATTATATCATTTTTTAAAATTTTATACTTAATAAAATCTTTGTTAATTGATATATTAAATCCAAATCTTTGATCACTATACATAAACCATTCAGTTTTTAGATAAGGATAACTATAAAATGTGAAATAATCTCGTAAATATAAATAAAATATTTTAACCTATCATCAAGTGTAATAGTTAAATCCTTGTTATTGAGGTTAATATAATTTTTTAATATCGTGTATAAATATATGCTTTTAAAACAATTCCATGTCGCAAAGTGATCCTTCCCCTTATTTAATAATTAGATTAAGTTAATTCATAGAATAATTTGTGTAAAATACTTTCATTGATGGATGATTTGTGTCTATACAAAATTTTTTTATTTCAGTATTTATATTATTACTCCAATTCTCATAAGATTCTCTTTTTAAATATGATATTGTATGTCCATATATCTACAGTATAAATGATATATCAAAAAGTATAAAAAAATAATATTAGAAAAGTAACCACAACATGATTTCCATCATATTGGATATTGTTCCTTCTCAAAAAGGAGAGATTACAGCCTATATTGTTTTTACATATGGACTC
The DNA here is from genome assembly GCF_042242105.1 of Pempheris klunzingeri. Taxonomy (NCBI): domain Eukaryota; kingdom Metazoa; phylum Chordata; class Actinopteri; order Acropomatiformes; family Pempheridae; genus Pempheris; species Pempheris klunzingeri. Next base: position 48,970 of record NW_027254977.1, read on the forward strand.
ATCTTCAAGCACTGATTTAATTAAATTTGAACACTTTTCAGTGTCAAAAACACCATCAAATATGACAGGATTATTCAATTTATAACTTCTACAACGAGCTGAAATATCACTACTCCTGCGGATTTTTTTCTATATTCATAGATTGACATGGATCAGTGATAACGTGAGTAGAACCATTATTTTGTGATTCTTTATGCTTTTATTGATAAATATTAGTGTCTTTCTAGCAAAAAAAAATAGGCTATAATTTTTACAAGATTTTGTTTTATTAGTTTTTCAACATTTGTGATAGAGCCGCAATAGAAATCAACAGCAAAAATTAAACGTTGTTTTCCCCTGAATAGTAACTTTTGCTGTATATTGTACACTGTCGTAAATACCTGAGTTTTTTACTTCTAAACCAATATATAAATTATGTGGGGTAACTATAATTTTTAGTGCTTTATTGTATATCTATATAAACTTATAAAATATCATATTATATAGAAATTACATCAGATTCTATATTGTAGTTAACATTCATGTATAAATAGTATCCAGCATTAATACTATCTAATATTTGTTGATCCTTGTTAACGTCAAAAGATAAATAAGGCTCTATATATCTCCTATCTTTTTGTAAGACTTTCATTAGATTGTAAGGTTGTAAACTATGACTAATGTATAAAAAATTGTAAAACTGCCTATTACTTATATCTAAATTCTTGTGCATATATAATTCTTGTATATATTTCTGATTCTTTTATTTTGCCGATTTTACATGACTTTATTCCAAGATAAATACATAATTCCATATGATCACCTAAAATGATATATAAATTATTCTAAATAAAACATGTGCATGATTGCAAAAATAATAAATGAGAAAATATAAGTTTTCCTTATATACAATTGTTACACAATCATGTTAATAAAAATCTATATGTAATTTAATTTAGTTACAAAAATTTGCTTTGAATTCTTTTATACTTATTCTTCTATTTATAATATCCGATAAAGTGACCACGTAGCACGAAACTATATAATGGGAATCTCCTTTATATACAAATATTCCATACTAAATAATTTAATCGTTAATGTTATGTTACAAAGTATCACAAAGGCTAGTTTGTAGAAAATAGAGGATTATTATATGTATCTATTTTTAAAAATTAAGAAATTAAATAAGATAAACTAAAACTCTTTATTATATCTATAATTTTTGCATAAGTGGCACGAAACGTATTTATATCATTGCTAGGAATGATATAGATCTTTATCTAATATCTATGTTAAATAAGTATAAATGATTGGAAACGAATATTTTTTAATACTTCAGTAAACATTTTTCATTCCCTTTATCTATTTTTTTATGCATTTATATAGGTATTTTTTTATAACTGGAATAAAATCGCATAATTATATGTAGGGATAGTTATTTAATATATCTGTAAATATTGATCAAAATAAATATTACCACTGTGTAACAATTATTACTATTGTAGATACCAAAGATAGCATATTATATAGAAAAATGTATTTCTTTATTGACATCGATTATTTCATATATTTTAATTAGTAAAGTTATTGTGTAATTTTTTTATATTAAATGAAATATACTAATACTAATAAAGTTAGTTTAGAAATAATTTATTATAATCATATCAATGATACGTACTAATACTAGTTAGGGACATAATGTTTTCTTAGGTGTTTAAGCTTTATATAGCTGAAAAACATTTTTATACATTGTAGTTTTAACCAGATATTAAAAAAAATAATGAACATAATGTAAGTCAAAGAGTAAGTGATTCGAAATTCCAAATGATCAAAAAGTAAAATAATTTTATATTAGTGTCAGCATGTAAATGGGAGCTATATACTATCTCTTATATTTGACAACAATCTAATTATTAATATAAAGCTAATTGGTGTAAATTTACACAATTCTTATAATTTGACTATTTCTAGAGTACGTACTTTTTAGATGTTAAAAAACCGTTAAAAATATGATATTTTCTTATAAAGCTATAAATCAGTTTTGTTATTAAAAATTTCTCAATATTTAAAATTAAGACAATCGAAATTTTACTACGTAAAATATGTGTTACTCCTATAAGTTTAAAAGTATATAGAATTATGCTATAATATAATAATTAACTCAACCTAAACGTCACTTAATGTCTAATATTTAAAGTGTTTATCAGATGTTACCTTTAAGGTGAAAAGTCGATTCTATTAAGACTTGATGCTATTTCTAGATTATAATTTATTAGTCTGTATTAAAATAAATACCATCGCGACTAGGGAGCTGTATTAAATAAAGCAATTAAAATTTGATAAATTTAAATGCTATAACAAGACTATTATTATCGATAACATTAGCTGAGTGAACAGATCAGTATTGGCCAGTAGTGTATTAATGGGTAAGATGCTTAAATAGTAATTTTATGCAAACTTATTAAAATATTAAGTACTGAAGAAAGAAATATAATTTATTAACTCAGTTAGTGAAAGTGATTTGACATTAAGTGATCAGATTATAAAAATTATTATATATAAAATCAGACTAATAATTTTTAATGGGTTGAATGTTTAAATCCTATAAATAATATGCTCAAGATGTTGAAAACTAAAAAAATCAACCATTATGGTATAACTATTATATTTCTTAGCTGGAATGTGTCTAAAAATTATATTGTTTTTAAAAATAGCCACATCGACGGCTTAGCTATAAAAATATTCTATAGAGTATCAGAAATATACAAAAAGTTTATTTTTATGGTAAAAGAGATATACTATTAGTATCGTAGTATGTTTAAGGAAATTAAGTTGTCTATATAAGCTCAAGAATATACTGATGTATTTTGTTGAGGTTACAATGCCATATAATTCTCGTATTATTACTCTGTAAGGCCTTAAGAGCATATAATAAATGCAAATAAAAATTTTACACTTAACGCTTATTGTATTTTGTCACTTTAATGGAATTGTGCATGTGTATCTCCTTCTGCCTAAATTCACACTATTTTAGTATGATGGAAATATATCGTTAGTTTTCATGCACCATAAACATAGTAATTAATTTTCTAAGAGAATTACTAAAGTGTTATCATTATTTTCTGATTTAGGAATAAAAATAAATTAATGCTTTTTAAATACATTTAATTTAGAGTATAGCTATAAAGATCAAAAATTTATCTCTATTTATTACAGGTGCTATTATTTAGTTATAAATTTGGCGAATTCACTAGTGTTGATAAATTACACCTTGAAATTGATATGGTAGAATTAGAGTAGAAAAATAATCAGTATTAAATAGTATGTTTAGATATGCATACATAAACATTGCTAAATAAGATCAGACTTATATAAAGCCCTATGATATATAACTATTCATAATTCAGTTACTAAAATATCACACCTAATTTTTGCTGAACAACACTGACTTTAGATTCTACAACATAATGCATAATTTGAAACGTATTAAACATAATATATATGTGTATCGTAGTTATTAAATGAGAAGGTTATGTAATGTTTTGATTGCGGGCAGTGATCATACCACTGGACGTTTTTGGAGTCTACTCAAAGTAACTATGCTTAGTTATAAATTTCGTATTTATTTTTTGGATTCGCAAAAACAATTATGTAATGATAATAAAATATAAAAGTAATTCTTATAGTGGTAGACGCAAAGTTAAAGGTTTCAGCGTAAATTAAATTATAGTCCAAACCGGCACCATAATGCATATGAAACCTACAAAATAAGAATTTGTGCATTAAAACTTTTAAATGATTGAGAATGTTTATATTAAGTGTGAAAGTTGCAGACAATAATCGTGATTGTTTCTTAAAATAGAATAAATCTATGGCAGTCGATGTGTTTATTTAAACAGATTTCACTAAACGATTTTTTATTTGAAATTTTACAACTCATAGAAAAGCTTACTAATCTACAAAAAACTAATTTTAGAGCTAATATTCATGATACTAAATATTATGTGAGAGGTGACAATGCGGGATAATATGCTGCTGTTTATATGATTACAAATCTTTAGTATTTAATTATTGAGGTGTGTTCACTTATCACAGACACCAGAAAAAAAATTTTTTTTATAATGGTAATAAAAAAAGCGAAATATCAATGATAAACAAAAATTTTTAAAAATCACATATAAGATGTATATGAGACCAATCAAACTTAAGCCAATAAAAGATACAGTAAATTACAACGTCCTTAAAGAGTGAGATATTTCTTAAAATATTTTTTAAAATATTCTAGCCGCTCATAATTTTACAATGTACAGTGTTTTTATAAGAAGCTAGCCATCATCTTCTTTCACAGTAAAGAATATCCAAGCTTAGTTAACTATAATTTAAATTTAACGCAAAGATTTGAAAATTATTTTTTATCTAAAATTTTAAACATTTTGATTTTAAATGTATGGTAATTTTTTATGATTAGAATTATTAAAATATATTCACAAATTCATACGACAAATGTTTTAAATAATCAAGCTGATGCAAAAATCACTTTATTCTTCAAGATGACTAAAAATTTACATAAATATTTATCTGTATATTCCTAAATCTCTAAATAAAAAAAATCTAATTATGTTGAAGATGTTTAGATAATTAGAGGGATAATACAACAGCAGGTCAATATTGATTTTTAGTCAAAATCTACTTTTAAGCGAGTACAATATTGATATTTTTGTCCGTATCACAATAATTTACTTATCGCAATTTGCCTTTTTTATTAAGTTTCACAGATGTCACAGTATAGCGATAAATATTTTGGCATTTTGTCAAAAAATTGTATGTATCCATATTTTTAATAATTGTCTAAGGTAGAATGTTTTAATTGATTTTTCATGAATTTTTCTGAAAAAATATTTCTTTCATTTTAAAGAAATTTCAAAAAATTCAATTATTTGATTTAAAAAATTAGCAGCATGACTGCAAGTGTTAACGTAATTCATATAAAGAGGTATAAGAAACGAACATGGTAATTATTATAAGCTAATTTTAGATTTATATAAGAAAAGATAGGCCATAATATCACATAGAGAAGCTTAGATCAAAATTAATTTATATAATTCCTTGTTAAAGATAGAATTTAAAAACAATTCTAAGCTTAGATATTAAAATAATGCTATATATTTTACACTAAATGTGATGACGATCGAGCTCAATAGAAATGATATTCTTACATTAAGATGAGTAATCCTTTAAATTATAACTAATACTATTAGGCGATAAATATTTTATTCTTTCAAAAGAATAGATGATACATATAAAAATTATGTATTAATTATCCTAAGATATTAATTATATACAAAACTATTGCTAGCATATAATAAATATAACTAATAAATATACATCTTTAAACCATTCACGGTAAAAATAGGAAAGTGGTTAAAAAGTTGTATATACGTAATATTAGAATTGAAGAGCTGCTTTTTTAAATCTAGACCATCTTATACAGGATTCAAGTATTAGTAATGTTGTGTAAAGCATTTTAAGATGCCTATGTCATCAAGTTTAGATAGCATCTAGTACTTAAATAATACCTAAAGTAATCGGTCTTTGCAAGCGTTTGGGATTACAGTGCTCGTATCTGTTATTTTTTTATACAACTTCATACACGTTTATAATAATACTTATATTTTTTTATGTTCACAACAATAAGAATATCTAAAATTTATATTTAGTTATTTTGTTGAAAAAAAATCTTTATGAATTGTTAACTGTTTTTGCAATTTTAAAACTCTGACAGGTCATATAGGCTGTAAAGTTCACAATAGTCATGCTTGTTAGATTGAAATATTTAATTGCTGCCCAAGCTAGGATACACGCTTCGAAAATTATCTATTAACACCACTATAACGTGCTTATATTTTCAAGTCATAAATATTCCATATATATAATACAAACTAGAAAATATGGGATTTTTTTCTTAGAAAATAATTTCGATGTTTATTTATATATTCTCAATGTTTCTCGTCTATCATATTATATAATCCAAAGACTGTAGGAACACTACGGTAATTACATGTTTCTATAAAAAATTATAGTACATAGTGGTAATGGTAAGAAGCCGGATTAGGGGTGGAATGGAGTCGTGATGCACCAACAGTAAATTTTCGCCTTCATCGAGGTTATTTTTATAAAGTTACTGTATAATAGATGAATAAGTTAGGAGTGTTGGTCTCCCTAAAACAAAAATATTTTTTTAGTAGTTAAAACAAATACCACACTACCGAATAATAATACGTCGAACATGGTGTGTGGGCGATTTATGATGATTAAATCAGCTGCGTTGTGTAGAAGGTTAATCAGCAAGTCTGCATAACTCAAACTTCACAGAATTATAAGTTGCGCCAGGGGTTTGAGCTCGTAAAAAAAGATAAATTGACCATTTCATAAAATTGGAAACATTGAAGTTTGTTTGTAAAAAATTTATTTGTGTAATTAAACATTAAATCACTATTCATAATCTTAATATATATTTGGAATAGTCGACAAGATATGTGATCGATTCTTTTTATAATATCAGGCTCTTCCGTCGTTTTTTTATAATTTAAAATTAACAGAAACTTAAAAATAGTATTCATACTATGCTTCTTATTTTTTAACACAAAGCTTTTTTTGTCATTATTTATCATTTAATTGTTCTTTATTACTTTTTTTATATATACAAAAAATCATTCTTTTAGAAATTTTTCAGTTTAGAATTACACCTTAATAAATCAAAATAATTATAAAATTTAATTAGCTTCATCTATAGTCACTACATAACGCAAAACTTATCATATTGCTGTTCTATTTTGATAGACAATGATTAACTAATACATATCTTAAAATATATATTAATAAATAGCTACATATACATCTTTGATAAAATAATGATTATTATGCTAAGAATTGATATATTCCGTTTATATCGTTATATAACATAATAGTTCAATATATATTTAAAATAAATTTTTCGACTGATATTAGATTTATATTAAATTTGTGTATCGACTTTTCTACACTTGTTTAAATTACTTCATAGATATCTACCAAGTAAATAAATAAAAAAAAAATTGAATAGTTTATTCAGTTAATTACTAATGTCTATCATATTAAATATTCTCAGATTCTAAATTTATAAAATTCATTGAAATTATATATATAAGCAAACTATGATCTTCAATATTTTTGCTAAAATATAATGATTAGTTTTATATGCATAAATTTTTTATTTAAGATACATACAATAAAATTGAGTAATTTATAAGATAGAACACTAAATAACAACGCAAACACATTTTAGTAAATTTACTTATGAAGTTTAATTGAGAAGATTAATACGATGTAGCTAGACAAACTTAGATTGAAGTCGTATTTTCCTAAATTATTCTAGACGTGATTTCTCGCTTTTTGTTCCATTTCCTCACTCTAATTCTTTAATAAACGAATAGACGATTATTGAGTCTATCAACCACCTATTAAGTTGGGTCATAAAATTGACTCCATGAATACATACTAATGTAAGATCAGCGGTGACTAGAGATTTGACTTATCTCAAGAGAAACTTTTTATCTATTATGCATAATATACATACATAAATTTGATGTCTCTTTCGCAATCTACATATATGGGAGTGCTAATTTTTAGCTTGATGATAATGAATATGACATTGTTCAAATGTCATTTAAATAGAAATTCTTTATTATAAAAAGTATGAAAGCTTTTTTTAGATATAAAACTTCTTATTATTAAAAAATTCAGTAAATTTATAAAAAAGTTTATTTAATCGCTATTTCTGAACACATACGTATCATATAATTTTTCTTAAGATAAAATTAAGATACGATGGCAAGAAAATAAAGCAGCGTATTTTTTACATTCGGTTTATTTCTAAAACTATATAGAACATTTTTTTAAATTTATATATATTATTTAAATTTTTTTTCTTATATTAGTATTTCGACTATATATCAATTATTTATGACAAGAATAGTTTCTTAATGAATCTTCCGCAAAATGAAAGATTTTATCTACCAAAATCTTTATTCATTGATGGATAACCTAGTTATTTTTGAAATATTAATTTACTACTAGAAATCTTTATTTGCGTGGTCGATCTAGAAATTTTAGTGTTCTCAAAACATATCAATTGCTAACTATTTAACTGGGAAACTGTACATTTTATTTCCATATTCTTCAACAAAAAGTAAATTGAGTCTAATGAATATTAATGTAGGTATTATAATAGTAGTAAATACATCTATAAGGGTCAAATGAGTTTTTCTCAAAGACATTTGCTAATTGTTTAATAACTTCTACGCTCGTATGTTGATTTGTTTAATCTTATATCTGTTTACTGGCATAAATGATAAGTTCTATTAAAAAAAATGAACAGCTACATAGTAAATTAATTATATATTTTATAAATTAGTAGCTATTATTTTTAAATAAAAGAATAATATTGAAAAAATTATTTTTAAAGAGAATGTTTTTTACTTGAAATATAAAAGTGTTAGCATTTCGTATTAAGCCGTTGATTTCAGTTATTTAGACTTTAGAATTATTAATAGTTGTTAGTACATTAGTAAAATTACTTATCGTATTTCGCAAGAAATGCGATGACTAATTATTTAACAAATGAAAAGAGTGTAGCATATGAACTATATTTTTAATATGAACACATCTCCAGCTCTATTAAATTTTTTAACGTTAAATTTATTTTTTTCTCATCAATTAGTTAAAAATGTACCCAGACAATGTACACTCGATCACATTATCAGCATGGTCTATTATTTTTTTTTAAAAGACTTGCAAAATTCATTAGATTCGCTATAAATTTCTAAATTCAAAATTCAAAAAAATACTAGAAAAAGTTACAGGAAACCTATTTAAAAAATCAATTTAACGCTTAGCTTGTATTAACTAGTTATCTTTTTGCACTATTATAGCAATGTATATAGGATTTAGAATTTCTTAAAAATAAGCATATGATATTATTATCATATGAATTTAAAGTAGGTTATTACTTTTGATTTATAGATTCTATTTTTATAATTTTTCTAAATTAGAATAAGTAACGTAGGAAAATAATCATTTAGGAAGAATAAAAATTAAATTATTCTTTTATAATTAAAAATATAAAAATATGATAAAAATTTACTTATTTTAAGTTAAATTGATCAATATGATGATGAGTAATTTAGTAATTGTAAGATTTAAGTTTTTAAAAATAATTTACTGGTTCTAATAGAAAATCCTGCTTTTTATATACTAATGGTAATATAGTATGAGTATACTAAAAATAGGTTACTAGATCGTAGTCCATTAAATAGTTAATGACAATGCTTTTTAGAAGTTAAAACCTTAATTATGAGAAAAAAATAATACTAAGAAGACTTATTCTCAACTAGTGGACGACAATCAAAGCATTCTTTATCTTTTTTAGCATAAAAAGCTTCACCAATCCATAAATAACAATAAATAGTTTTTTATAAAAATTATTCTTTTGAAATGTAATTCAGATCAATATTTTATATCACAATATAATATATCGATTTAAAATATAGTATATTTTCTTCTATTTTAACAAAGTTAAATTGACTATTATATCAATTTATATTCATTTTAGCTAGATTCATGCATTTCAAATAACATTAAGGAAGTTAAATATTTAAAAAATAGCCTATTTATATAAAAATTAATAAAAATTTAATTTTATCAAAATTTTTTTAAAATAAATTAATATCGCTTATATTTTCAATAAATATGAACATTATAATTTAAGAAATTAACAATTATCTTAATAATTTTAAAGTTAGATTTTAAAATTAGATTTAGCTATTAAAATGAACTTCTAATTACTATGGTGGTATTTTTAGGCTCTTCCAAGGAAGCTGAATTCCATATTGATGATAGAAATATGACTTGAACAAGTAATAATGATGTCATTTGTATATCTATATATTTTTGAATCATAAAATAATTTTACATTAAATTACATGATGTATTTTCCGACTTTATTAGGAATTATATATACTCGGTGAATAAATTAATTAATTAGATTTAGTTATGACAGATTGATGGTTTTAATTTACTATTTAAGCCCCACAGTTGATTTAACCATATCTAAAATTACATAAATGGTGTATATTAAGGAGCATTAATCTAAATTTACAATTATCAAAATGTTTAAACTGTAAATTTTATATAAAAGTGAATTATGAGTGTACGATATAGTTATTGAAAACTCATCTATATATCGATATCGATATCAAGATCATGATCAATATCAATATCAAATGTGTACATAAGATAAAGTGGAAAACAATTTGTTTAGTTATAAATTAAAGACTAGAATCCTAAAGCCTATTTGATTCATTATCGTTAACCAATGAAATAAATTATCGTCTTTTTTTTATACTAATTTTAAAAATTAGTATTACTTTGAATTAAGACACTAAAAATTGGTCATTATTTTCTTGCTAATTACTCATTTTCTTCTAATCTAATATGAAAAATTTTTTTGCTATAAAAATTAAAATCCGCTTATAAGATATAATTAATACCATAACAAAATAACTATATAATACAACTATTAAGTTAAATCATGGCTTATGTGACACGTAAGAGAAATCAATTACAATTTTGTGAAAATATTCGGATATTTTCTGAAGATTATCATATTAAATAAAACATTTATGATAATAAAATTTTATGTTATATGTATTTTATTATCATTATAAAAACTTCTATTTACTCTTTTAAAAAATAATATTCAAAAAAAAGTGAATTTATTTCTTTCCTTATTTATGTATGAGCTCCTTACTTATTTAATAACTAGTTGATGATTGAACTTTCTTAATTTATTTGATCTCATATCTCAAATTCAATAATATGTCAATTTTTTATATCTTTATAGCTTAATATAAGTAAATTATATAAAAAACTTGTTTTTAAATCTTTTTTTTTAAGATAAAAAAAGAAAGTTTTTAATACATTCATTAGCATAAAGCAAAATAAAAATAATCAAAAAATAATTTTGATTTTTTTTAAATTTACTAAAAAGCAACATTTTTTGATTTAAAAGCAATTTGTCACAAAATAGGCAAAATTAAATTTTAGATATAAATTCAACTTATCTTTTTTAGGGAAAAAATTTAATTATGTATAAAAGTTAAATAAAATCATAGAAATCTTTGTTTGAAATGATCCAATGTCTCATTTTACTTCAGATTTTTTAAAACCTTATTATTTACAAGTCACCAATCTTTGTATCATTAGCAATCGACACTGATTTACTTTCCTTTATATTATATTATCTTGTTTTCGCATTTTTTGTTAGATTTAAAAAAAATATATATGGCTAATAATGTAGTTGGTCTAATCAAAATTTGACATGTAAATTTTCGGATTTTCGAGTTAGATATAAAAAAGATCACTCAATTAAGAAGTGTAACATTTTTAATGTTATATAAAGTATATACTTATCTTATTACCAAAAAATTTTAAAAACTTCATTATAATGTAATATCAATTATACTTTTAGTCACTATAGGTCTTATGTTTTAAAAAAGTTGTATGTGATTAATACAACTTATGCTTTTAGCTATAATAAGTCATGAATATTAAAAAAGTTGTATTTGAATAATATAAATTATGTTTTTAGCCACTATAAGTCATTTATTTTGAAAAAGTTGTATTGAGTAATTTTAGCTAATGATTTTTAGATGTGAGCCTTATAAGTATTTGAATTCTAAAATTTAATATAGATCAAGAAGTAAACTTAGTTACTACTGAGATGTTCGTATTGAAAATTATCATAGTTATAAATAGCACAAATTTTATTTTTCTCAACCTTTTTAAATATAACTAATAAGATTATTAAATATTATCATTAAAAAACTTAACTTAGAATTTTTTTAAGATTATTTATTCAGATTTTGAAATCAATAATGTTCTAAGTTTGTTAGAATTTCAATGGTATTTTTATTTTTTAATACAAAAAATGACTCTATATAATTTTTACAGACTCTCAATTTCCATCACAGGTTTTCATATATCTACAATAAAGTTATATTTATTTAATTTCGCATAAAACTCTCTGTATTGTGATAATTATACTGTATGATATCAAACAAAAATCCAATTTTGTTATTTATAGCAAATTTATGCTTTACCATCGATGAAAGTGTATATTAAGAACTTTATAGTACAAAATCATTTGAGATGAAGATCTATAGTAGTTCATAAGCAACCATTAAATAATTATATGAATTATTCAATTTTTACGATAAAAATTTTATAATGTACTCTACTAAAATTCTATTAATCATCTTTATTATTACCAGATGTTATTCATGTTTATTTTGAAATAATATCTAACAAAATTTATAATCTATTTTAGTCAAGGTTGATTAGAATTATTGCATTAAAGCTGTTTACATTGTATAAGTTGTAATTTTATTTTGGGATTAAGGTTAATATTTTCTATAATTATTCATTTTTTTACCTTGTAAATTATTTATTATGTCAAATGTACGTACCACTTTTTATAAGTGGTATATTAGGGAAATAGTACTAACAAAAAAATTGATTTTACTTTGTTCATGGATTCAAAGTTTTATTTACAGCTATAAAATAAAATTTTCTAAAGAGTAGAGCTACAACTTTACTCCGATTAATTTTTTTTACATTGAGAAATTTATTACTTCTATTAGGTAGATGGGTTAGCCGCTTAGACTAATGCTTCACATCTATTAAAGATTCATTAATGATTATAAATATCTCTTTTTTTTAAAAATACTAAATTTTATCGTTCTATTAAAAAATTACTATGGCAGTTAGATATTTTGATAAAAGATTTAAGATTAGCTGATTTTACAAGGAAGCCTGTCGGAGCTTGGGTCGAGTGCTGATAACATAAATTTAATGAAGTAAATCATTGCTATATTGAGATAATTGATACAGAACTAACACCCAAAAAATCGATAAAGAGTTATAATCTTTTTAAAACTGCAAAATAGTAATCTTAGAGTCGTTGACAAAATTAATAATAGTGTAATTTAAATTCTTGTTTGTACCTTCTTTAATGAAAAACAGGTATGACTAACTTGGTCCAGACAGCTCCATAGGATGCATCGATAATTATTCTTAAATAAATATAAAAACACTGTCTATTTATTAACAATATATATCCGTTTTCATTTTTGTTTCGTGTAGGTAGATTATAATTAATTTTGTAATTTCTTTTTTACTAACAATTGATCAGTAATATGGATCAATAAATTATATAAATACATCTTAATAATTTGGTATACTTTAATAGAGCTAAATCTATCATGAGAATTGGTTAAAAGAATATTAGGGCTTAATAATGCTTTTGGGAACCTAAATAATTTTATTGGAATACATGAACAAATATAGTTATTAAGTAAAAAGGTCATGCAGAACTACTTTAATATAAATTTTTCAGTTGTTAAATCCATGTTTAATATAAAGAATAAACGACATTTTATTATTCACCATATATTTTACATATTCATTCAAACTATAGAATTAGTAAAATTTTAAGGTTACTATATATCCGATGATACTCACTGGTATATTGTATGGCCGGCGGCTTTATTACCAAATTAGGTTAAAATGAACAATTACTTTTATTCCTTATACAATGTATGATAGTTGAACCTATTAGAATATAAAAATTTAAGACAATAGTTGTCAATGATGCGATTTGCAGCTCTAATTAATATGAAACTCAAGCTTATACTGTAAGTTAAATAATGTATAATTTTTATCCTAAGCTAAAGGGGTAAAGATGATATGATGTGGACAATAGTAAAAAACAAAATGAAAAACATGATTTTGTAGTTTCAGCCTAACTAAAATTACAAGAGCTAGTCAATTTAAAAAATGTTGCATAAGTTAAAAATTCTTAAATAATAAAGTGATCTTTCAACATGAATTTATCTAAGACAAACTGGTATTTCACAAGCGATGTACAATTCTTGGATCTGAAAAAATGATAGTAATTAATTTATATAATAGTCATATGCATATCTCATAATATCTATCCTACATATTACAAATTTTTGCATGAATCACTAGTAGTATAATAAAATCAAATGGCTCCCAATAATATGTTTAAATATCATTAAATGATATAAATAAAGATTCACTAAAATATATAGATAATATTTAAGTTATAATTGTATATTTTATATTAATTTTATTATGGAAAACGATTAAAATATTTGCTGGTTTTAACAATTTGGATAAAAAATATATAAATAAATGTGAAATCAAATTTGTAGTAGTGAATACAATTAGATATGTTTTATTAAGTTGTTGAACAGAGGACAACCAAAAGTTTCGTATATTTCGCATATTTCGCTTTTTGACAATTTTTTAATAATAGTAGCTATCGCATCAAATATAATATTCGCAGAAGGTCGCCTGTAAAATAATAGGAAGTTTAGAGATCTAAAATAAAATTTTTTTTTAAATACCCATCTGTCGCCTAATAATTTGTTAAATTAATCTGAATGTATTTTATTCTTAAAATATTCTACATGATTTTTGACACAAGTTAAAAAATGAAAAGAATTTTTTCTTAATGGGCAGAATTTACAAAAAAGTGACTTTGGTGTTAATTCTGTTGCATCATCCAATACTGTATAGTCGTTGTATTAGCAGAATAAAAGGAAGTACGATTACCTGTAATTTCTGTCATTAAAACTTAAATAGTCGTATATATAAAATTTATACGACTGAATATCCACCAAACCAGAGAGATAAATTTATTTTTAAACTGACGTAACCAATATCACCTAATTCAATTGTTTGTTTATTGATTCCAGTAATCATTTAATATTAAGCTTATCAAGCAATATAATTCTACTATTAAAGTGACATAAAAATGCTTAGCTTTATCAGTGTAATAAAAATTTACTTTTCTATAGAATTTTCTGCTAAAGTCTGAATAACATTTATTCACCACCATGCACTCCTTATAACATGTGTTTTTTACTAAGCATAATATGTTTAATTATTAGATAAAGTATTATAAGATAATAACATTATCGTAATAAAATATTCTCAATATCGTCTTATATTACATATTTCTTTTAATATAATATGATAATGACCTTCTCTTAATATAAAAAGATAGACTAAAATTCATAGCTAATTCAAAATTTAATTATAAATGTCTTTTTTATTTTTTTACAAATTATATTAATGATATATTGTACATTGAAATTATACGATGGAAAGATATGATGTAATTACTTTATTAATAATATGATTTTTAGTCGTAAAACGATGTTGTATAATTTTGTACAGGTCTGAGTTCATACTTGATTAATTGTCTATGATTATGAATAATACTTTTTAATTTTGTTATTTCTTCTAAAAATAAATTGTCTTATCTCATTAACTTAACTCAATTAAATAGAATATGTTGTATAATTTTAAAATTATTGTTGGCTCTTAATCAAAAGCAGAACTTTGGTTTTATTTCAAAGTATAATTTCTCATTATCTTTCTACTTTACATTCATTATCTGAATTTTTATAAAGTATACTCGTTTTTTGATTTTAAAACTTAATTTGGACTGTGCCATTTCTCTCTTGACAAAATTGATAGAACATATTTTAATATATTACCCGTGCAAAAGTTTTTAAAAATAAAATTATATAAATTTTTTTATTACTCTGAAAAACTAATGATTTATTTTAATATCAAATAATTTGTAGTTAATAATTAAAAAAATATAATGTTATTGCTTAAACTGGAATTAACCACTATATTTGATATTTATATAGTTCAAATATAAACTCAACCTCAGCTTACTCTGCGGTGATGTTAAAGCTTACCATACATCTACATTAAACGTTGTGCCCCCTCCCAGCGGAGACGCCATCGTAATTTAAACAACATGGCTTTTGCTTATTTTTCATAGTGTTGCGGTAATCCGTTTGTGAAACCCACTAAACAACTTCGTCTTTAAGCGACGACCACTCTACCTATAAATTAATGCAAGAATAATTCTATGGAAATAATTAAAACGATACAATTATTTAATCCTTCATCCTAGTGTATCAGTCCTCAATTACACACTCCATATACCAAAATTAAATACAATTCTTTTTAAAAAGACGCAAGTGCCATGGTGTTCCTACAAAAAATAGATTTAGTTTTACATAACCTTATAAACAGTGTCACAAAAAGGTTAGGAACTCGCACGCAAACAAATGTAAAGCAATGGTCTTCACTACCAATTCATCTGCTAATGTTTTTATGTTTTTTAACGGAATGCACGCTTTTTATTAGTAATCATTATTTAGTAAAAACTATATTGATATTTTTTTATAATACGTTGCATATTTATCCTAGGATCGTTAATTACGCTTGGAAATAAAAGTTTTATGATGCTTTGCATACTAAAATGTTTATCATTTCCGTTCGCTTCATTTTTTTGTAATCGGTAGTTCAAAAGATAATAATTACATTTGATATATATACTAATTTACAAGACCATAAAATGTTTAATCATTTATAATGTCACAGTAGTATAAGATATTAACTAATGTTTATCAATAGTTCTATAATTAAATATTACAATCAGCTAATAGATGGCTTAGCGATAAAGACTACTGCATGACAACCTTAAAAATTTGAGGTCTGATATTGACAACAGTTTCTGGTCTTTCTTAACCTTTGATGAGAAGTTTGCAATAATCTATGATTAATGCATGTTTATATGAAACAATTATAAGTCATTTCGCAGTATGAATAATGCTTATCAGGACAAGGTGGTACTATCGAAGTCAGACAATCTACATAAGTCATCAATGAAAGCTCTTGTCTTATCAGAGTGAATCTTATACAACAAACATCTGAGAAATGGATAAGGTAGGAATAGTGATAAGTCAGAAACGAGCATATTTATTAGGTCACACAACCATATTATAGCAACTTTATTAATCATGAACAGAGCCTTGATGGTGCGAATTACAATAATACCAATTTTCGGTGATTACAGTGCTAAATGCAGCAAGTCTTATAACAATTCAGCATAACATATTAACCTTCACTAAACTTTTCACCTCATAAAAAAATATGAACATATATTGATGTAATGAGCAATTACTATTTCATACGTTTTACATGGCATATTATAAATTTTCGGGATCATACTCGATATATTTCTCGATCAAACTCACCGCTTCAGTAATTCAACGATACACATTTATTAAACACCTAAAATTATAATTTTAACATTTTACTGTATTAATAACAATATTTAAGTTAATTGTAAAATTGCGTATACCTAGACGATTAAGAAAAAATCCTAACATTTTTTGACAAATACTATTGCAGTGAAATTGAGTAATGTGTAAGAAAAATCACAATAGTCTTCATCTGTTAATGCTTTTTTACTTGGTTTTAGTGCAGCTAGGATTTATTACGCTGATAACAAGTTTTCGTTGGAAGAAGAAATGTTGAATACTTGGAAAATATTTCTTTCGAAAATATTTTCTTATTGTTACTTTATTAAGGCCTAGTAGTGATGAATCATGGCTTAGGATCAAGCGCAAACAGTGTTATTTGTTACTTTTTAAAGGTAGGCAATTTCAGATCCTTTAAGCTAGACCTTAACATCTACACCAGTAACTTACTCATCATAAATTCTTCAGTTAATTATGCTGTTTTTTAGTGAACGCAAGCACTTGAATATTGCGCCTGCGAGTAGCACTAAAAAAAGAAGAGAGGTAATGCCTTAGTGAACATCTAGTTTTAGTCTCGTTAAAATAGTAAAACTATCTTCTTCTATTAAGATAACGCTTGTATGTCAAACTGTGATTTTCAGCTCTCTAAACGTTCTTTTATGTTATATTTTTTAGCATAGTAAGTTCACAGTTTCGTCGTTCGTGTACAGTTACCAAAAATTTAAATGTGTAGTGGAATTAATTAATCCCCAGGTCTATCGTTATTAATGAAAACTTTTCTTTCGAAATTCTTAAAAACTTTTTTGCGCTACATCTAATTAATTACAATGATTTTGTCTTTCCAGGTGACAATTTTCTCATGTTTCAATAACACTAAACTTATAATTTTATTGCTTCACGTGATAGTCAATTTTATTTTTGCAGTCTTTTGAAACTTTGATACAATTTCAGTTACAGTACACATTGGTAACTTTATTTCAAACACGATTGTAAATTAAAAATTTTTTTAACGAAGTAACTCACATATCTACTTCCTTGTTCTTGTAAATATTCTGGTTTTTTCTATTTCATCTTCGATAGTATGAGTTACAGAGTTATAAGATTCTAAATCAGTAGTGTTTACTTGGTTGTCACCACGAGCTTTCAGAAATAACAGTGATACCTAAAGTAGCGTAACGATATTGCTATTACACGGTGTAATTGCAAAAGTTATAAAAAAAATTTCAAAGGTATTATCACATGCATGATTTTTTTATTTTAAGGCACTAATTGGCACTATTCATTCTCCTAAAATTCATAAATAAACTCTATTGTTAGAATATACCATTTTATTTTGTATTAAAAAATTATTTTAAATTATTTTAAAAATGAATTTGATTCGTCTACAACGATAGGTATTGTGTATTAATTATGTATGGCGCCATAAATAAAATTAATAATGATTTTTGTATAGTATTAAGGACAAATATCTAGTTTCAAAGTTAACTCTGATTATTTGAGAATACCTCTTGGATTTAACAGAAGAGCAATTTTTAGAGATCTTAAACACTAAAATAATGTGTTTAATTGTAAATTTTACAACACAAAATGAGTCAAAAAGATTATGTACATCTAGATCGCGCTTTTACTATTTAACCATAACCTTTCATTACCTATTTATAATTTATTTTTATAACTAAATATAAAAATTCTATTACTAAATAGAAAAAATAATAGACATCGTGACACTTTATAATTAGACTTTTCTCACAAAGAGACGATAGTGTTGAGTAACCCTATATTAATATAGGGTACGATAGATAATGCATTATTATACGCTGATAATTGTGAGGAAACTTATTGTTAGATAAAAATTATAACAAATATGGATTTGTAGCACTATATTAAGTATCATATGTTATCAAACTATAGAGATGAGTGCTAATTTTATAAATCATTATTTTGCCACAAGACGAGTAAATGCTTAGATAAAAGGCATTATTGAATATATAATACTCACTGATACTTAAACCATGGAGTTTAAGTATCAAATTATAATAAATTTTGTAAACTGTTAAATATGTATTATACCCTTTTCAGTAATCAACAATAGTTCAAAATTTACAATGCAAACATTAAATTATGGTTGTACACAAAACCCTCAAAAAATTTTCACTCGTGTAAATACAAGAAAAATTTCTTTTTTATATAACGTAAGTCAAATAAAGTTACTAAGTATTCTAATTTTCATGAATTTATATAAAAAAATTATCATAACTATTCAGATATATGGATTTTGCGTGTCTTCAAATATAAAAATTTTACGATTTAACATATTAATTTGTAAAAAATTTTAAGCTTTATCCTTCATAGAGTAATGGACGCAAGAGTTGGGTATAATCGGAATAAAATATATGCAGATATCTACCTTATTAAATTTTTAATATTAGTTTTGTATAGCTATAAATATGAAAATTCTGTAAAAGCATACAAATCTTTATATACAATAAAAATCTTAATTTATACAAATTGATAATGCGCTAGTTTTAAGTTTTTTGATAGTTCAATTTTAAAGTCTTCAAATGTGACTAAGAGATATAAGCTACACAACCAGTAATCATATAGACATAGAGAAAGTAAATGTTTCAATACTTAATATATAAATTATTCATTGAAATAATATGTATAATTTTTCCAAAAATATGGAATATTTAAAAAAATGTGTCATTTTTCAATACAAAAATACACCTCTCTTCCTTGCAAAACTGTTCAGACACATTAAAATACTATATTAATAGGTACGGAAGATAAACTATATTATAGATAACATGAACTAAGACTATAAGTTCAATTTTAAAAATTAAAAAATTATTTGTTCAAGTTAAAGATTTTAGCATAATCGACATAAAGAAACATTGAAAATGGCAATTAAAAAAAAAGAAGGATCTTATCAGTTAAGATTATCTTTTGTACTCTGAAAACGCATATTATTTTAACTTTATTTGCCTGTTCAATAAGTTATTACGAAGAAAAAAATATTTTAATTCTTAGGAAGTGATGTGTAACAATGTATAAACTTTTTTAGACATAAACCAATATTAAAGTCCTATATGTTATGTACTTGTTGTCAAGTATCTATGATAGTGGTTGTATGAAGCAAGGTATCAAATAATTACGTGTGAAAGTGTTCTAATGTTAATTTCAATAAAATAGATACAGCAATAAAAATAATGAAAAAATTTTTGATTAACCTTACAAAGAGTGACACATCTTTTATGAAAATACTCATCTGAAATTCAAATAAAAGCTGTTATGAATCAGTCAATATTATAAAAAAAGTTAGTTAAAATTTTTTTATAGTAAAGTAAGATGTGACCGCAAAAATAATTTGACGAAAACTCAATCACTTTAGATGGTGATGAAGTAATATATAAAATTGCTGAAACGATGTTTAGACTTAAGCCAAATCAGCACAGCTAAAAACTTTAGCTATTTAAATATAATAAAATATGGACTTTTGAAATAGTTAATACCAATTTTATACCCGCTAGAAGCTTTATGAAATTAGTTTAAAATCACACAGCTAAAGTATTGCTGCCTATAATTATTATTTGTCTAAGTAGAACCATTGTACACTCTGATCAGTGAAGTACCTATAATTCTATAAACGAAAAAGACTTTGGTCATAGAACAGTCAACAATAAATACCATTTTATGGATCCTATGTAAATTTTCATACCCAACCGATTGATTAATACTGTAATAAGTGGAAGTATAGATTCAAAAAAAAATAGTGGTGGATGTAAATAATTGGAATATATTTTGTTTGATTTACAGCGGAGAAAAAATGTTCCAGCTGATACTTTTGAGAAAAAATTACAATAATGAATTATCTCAACGGATTTGTTAAATATTTTTTATGAATTTTTTATCTAATGTGCAAATTACTAATATTAATAATAATAAATAAATAGAAATAACTGATATAATTCAAATAAAGAAACTATTAGTAATTATTTAATTAGCAGATGACGTATGATCAATTTTGTACTAAGTTTATCGAATAAATTATTTTGCTGCGTATATTTATTCAGGTTTTGTATAAGAAAACATCTATTAAAGTAAGACCCCAAGTGCTCTTCTATTTATCAAAATAATTTACACATTTACAAAACATTTAATATAATAAGGTAAATCAATGTAATGGTTTAAGCCCATTTCATTAAACTATTTGTGTGAATACCGGCCATAAAAGGGGACAAATATAAAAGAATTATACTTTTTGTGCTGCTTTCTAACGATACAAATGTATTTGAAAATATATGTATATTTAAATATGTTGCGTTGAATATTGCAAAAGCACTTCTAATAGGGGTACAATCTACCATGATTATGTATAAGAATTACAAACGATACTTTATCTATTCTCAGTAGTGCATCTTGACCTTCTTCGATTTTCGTATTTATAATAAATCATACTAAAATTATGTCCTACATAATTAACTACGCTAGTGATATATTAATAGTTTTGAAAAATAACAGTTATACAATAGAAAACTGATTAAAAACTTTTACCAAAAGTTCTTTAAGTAGTACTATTTTGCGTATAAATTCATATTTTTAAAATATTCTTTTTTGGCCTAATTTTTTCTTAGAAGATTCTAATAATAAATTAGAGACAATAATATGAAAATATACTTATTTCTTGGCTTCCGAGTTTTATTTCTACTCTGATCACAAATAATTGCTTTTTACAATGCATACTATCTTAAAGAAAATTAGATATTTATTTGGACTTCTTACATATAGCGCTTGTTTAAATTCTAATTTGTACAACACGTTTGAGAATTCATTCTTGATTGATAGCGTAAACACAATTATATATGTTGTATATAAATGATTTTTTGTTATCAATATATTCTAGTGAATAGCTTCTAATTTACATTTAACTCAATTGAGTATATAAAATACGAAATCATGTTTTAAAAGAAATGAGACGTCATATGTTATCAAAAAAATAATTTTTTAAAACGACACAAATAAAATGGTGAATAAATAGTGTTAAATTACTTTAAACTACATCTTCAAAAATTTATAGAAAAAATTCAAAGTACCATGTCACCACGTTCCTTAAATTGTTCTTAACTATAGTATCTTTTGGTATGATTACAGCAAAAAACTCTGAAAAAAGCCTTATTTAATAATTAACACAATTCCATTTGCATAAATATTTAATCAAAGTGTCTTTTACAAAAAGTACAGATCGAGTGTTGTTTTTCACTTCTTTCTGTCGGAGTACATAGAGTGGCGCAACATAAATACCATCATTTCCAAGATGCGGTCTCTAAAATTAGGAATGTAATATACCCTCAGATCTTTTATATCGTTTTAATTATAAAATAAATGTTTAATGATAGCACATTTAGAGAAAATAGGAGTGATAATATATTAATAAGATCTCATGTTTAAAACTTGACGCCAATGAAATATTCCTAATACACCTTAATTAACATTATACGGTATAGTTAAACTGTCTTTTACGTAAAATCTATATAAATTATTATAAATTATACAAGGTATATCATCTGATAAATATTGGCATAAATTTGTAATTAGCTTAACTTTAATCGAGTTGACAATCGAATAAGACTATGTAATTGATTTATAGGTCTGGAATCCTACTTAATAATAGTCTAATAAAATTAATCTCTACAAGTATTTTTATAATTCATTAAATCTGCATTTCTAGAAAAGTTCTTATTTTATAAAAAAACTACTAGTGAAAGGCATTATTAGCAGCCTAAAATGTCAATATTTTTAAAATTGAAGTATATTTTAGACTCTTAAAAACCAATTATACATTTCACTATAGTGAATTAATTTTCAATGAAAAAAATGATGGTTTTTTATATATTTTTAAGCTTTAGACTCGTATTTTTTTATTATTGTTTGTGCCAAAACAATCTACTACCTTCAACTTTAGAAATAATGTAGGTATACAACATATTACAAGACTTTAATAATTATAGAATAAGTTGTCAGAATTTATCAAACCTTCCTTTAAGCATAAGGAACTAAATAAAAAACTAAAATTTATTTGATTTTGACCTGATACGGTATAGAAGCAATGCGTATTTTAGACATTATAACTCTATACTACTCCCAAGAAAACATTACTTTTACAAAATAAATTCATTATAAATATTTTATTCTAATTTAAAACAAGAATTAATAACCAAATAGATATAATTAAACTATAATTAGAATTACCTAATTTT
This sequence comes from Pempheris klunzingeri, assembly GCF_042242105.1. Classification (NCBI taxonomy): domain Eukaryota; kingdom Metazoa; phylum Chordata; class Actinopteri; order Acropomatiformes; family Pempheridae; genus Pempheris; species Pempheris klunzingeri. The sequence continues at coordinate 72,458 of NW_027254977.1, forward strand.
TACAGTTATACAAGTATCATTACTTTATTTAATTTTCGACGTGTAAATTCTTTTTATATGTTATTTTATTTTTCACTAACTTCAAGAGACAAATTTTAGTCTGCCAAAAAACACTTATAGAAATTTATTGAACCTCTTAAATTAAAATAAATACAAGAAATATAGTTGTTGAATATTACAAGAAATACAGATACTGCTGAAACTGAGAATCAAAACGAGAGCATAAATACGATACTGATACACTTACTTATGAGGGTAAATATCCACTATATATAGGCGATTATTGTCAATATAACGGTCGATAAACGTATGCGAAAAATAGGTATATGCTTCATACAGAATTTGGAAAATTATAACATTACAACAAGACAAAAAGCTTGGTCTGGTGTTGCAGTTAATAAAGTGTAATTAAATTATATATCAATCGCGTTAAATGAAGATTGTAGGACAAATTTGACCCAGAGTGCCCTAAAATGAATAAAGATAAAGGTTAAAATGAACTAATTGTAGTATAAAGTATTTAGTTGTTAATTAATTTACAACTAATGAAGTATAAAAAATGATTTAATATTCCTCTTTAATTTCCCTATTCCTCAAACAAGGTATTAATTCTAATGTATAAAGCTATTAAAAAATGAATCCTACATTAGAGGATACATAAAACTTTATTCTCATTAGATACTTTATAAAAAAATCAAATTACACACTAACAACTACATCTAATACTAAAATTTAAGATATAACTATAAAATCTATTATAATATAAAATATTATATAATAGATGTAAATAACAATAAATTAAGGCACTTATTAATATATAAATACTTTAACCTCAATTTATATAATCTTGAAGCAACATGCAAACCTGAATATATAAATATGTTTTAATGTTAATTATAGCAAGTAAAAAAATAGTATTATTTTATTGATTCCCTAAAATAATTAGCAGTTACACTAAAAATTTCAAATATCACAAATACTTATAACACCAATTTATTAACCTATTTATCATATAATTCTCATAAGTCAGGTACATAACAGATATCACGCGTCCTATATGAAGAAAAAATTATTAATTTGTTTAATCTCATAGAAATATAACTTAATGTATCCTTTCAACTTATTTAAAGCTAAAAAATTAGTCATAAACCAAGATCTCTACAAACATATAGATAGAATTTAAGACATATCAGTAGAATAAGTTTTACGGAATTTATTTTAAAAAAAGATTCTGATATTTGTTTGTTTTTTTCAATTAGCATAAAAAAAAGAGCAATGAATGTGATAAGGAAAAAGAACAAATTTGATATCAAATTAGTAGTAGTGAATATAATTAGACATTAATGTTGGAAAGTTAAGGTATCCATAGAGGACAACCAAAAGTTTCGCACAATTCGCTTTTTGATGATTGGTCAATAATAATAGCTACTGCACCATCTACTAAATTTGCAGCATAATTCACCCTAAAATAATAGAATGTTTAGAGACCTTATAAAATAATTTTTTAAATAAATACCAATCTATCGCGTAAAAATCTCTTAAATTCAACCGAATGAGTTTTTATTCCTCGCAAAGTCTACCATTTTCTATATAACAAAAGTTAATGAAATGGAGAGAAAATCTTTTTTACTGGGCAGAGTTTACAAAAAAACTGTCATTGGTGAAAAATTCCGATTCCATACCCATTATACTATTGTCTTCGTGGTTGACTGAATAAGAGGAAGAACGATTACATGTTAGTTCTGTCATTAAAAACTAAAAACACAATTTAATATATATAATCTATATGATAAGATATTCACCAAAGAAGATGCATAAATAAACATATTTGGAAATTGGACATAATAAATAGAACGTACACCAACTTACACTTCTGCGACTTTTGTAATCCTATTATATTAAACCTATCGGGGAATATAATTCCACTATTATAGTGTCATAAACCAGCTTAACTTTATCAGTTTAATAAAAATTAATTATTCTATAAAATTTTTTTGTTAAAATTTAATCACCATAATGTACTACTTATATCATATCATTTATACTAATCACGATTCACTTGATTATTTGATAAAATATTAAACAACACTTTGTAATGAAATATTCTTAATTTCGTTGATTTATTAAAAAATCTTTATATAAAATATGATTGAGATCCCCTCTGAATATTTAAAAATAGACTAAAATTCATAATTAATTGAAACTTAAGTATAAATGTCTTTTTCTACTGATTACATATTATGCAATGATATATTACACAACATACTGCACGAACGAAGGATATAGATAATTTAATTAATTTTACACTAATAGGATTTGTAGTCGAAAAAACGATGTTGTATAATCTTGTACGGATCTGTTTTTAATGCTTGTTATGAAGTCATTATGATTATGAATAATAAAATTAGTCGTTCCTTACATAAATTATTTATATCTTGCATCATTATCTTAATATAAATTAATAGTATATGTATTATTTGGAGATTTGGCTTTGCGTAGAATCATTCTTGAAATTAAGATTTTAGTTTAAACTATAATTTTTTCTTTAGCTAATTACTCTTTTGTACATAAATTTTTTTAAGAATTATTTTCGATAGAGCGACATTTTTCAATTAACAAGATTGATAAGACATTTTTTTACGTAAACTTTGGGAATTTTTATAGAAATGAAAATAAAGTTTATAATACTTTAAAAGACGAATTGTAAATTTCAATATTGAATAATGTTATCAACATTTAAATCGATTTTTAGCATTCAAACAAACAAACAAACGATAAGTTAAATAATTTATATTTTTTTAGTTACAATATTAACCATTAGCGCAGCTTATTTTGCTGTATGGTTCTGGTTATATATACTTATATCACTTACCATCTCCACATTGTAGATACCTTCTTCGTAATTATCATCTTCGTGCTACTAATATTTAATAATTTTGCCGAAACGCAGCTGTGAAAATTACTACAAATCTTCGTTTTTAAGTGACTAGCATCCATACTCTAGTATGTTTTAACACAGAAACTATACTGAAATTATTTCAACAATTTAGTTATACATTCCTTATCCAAAATTGACCATTACCTGATTACCCCACCTCCTTATCAGCATGATATATAATTTTTATAATAGGAGTACGCAATGAAAATAACGTTATACAAACTTCTGATTCATTATTATAACAGACCGCAACCAATGCTTTGCGACTGGCCACGAACTTGTAACCAATTAGCAAGCTTAAATCCATCTTATACTGATAAAACATTTTTTCTAATTTTTATTTAAAAAATTCTAGGTAATTTACTTTATCTGTAAATCAATTAAACCCTTGTTAAATCCGTAAAACATATTGACCCTTCACAAACTTTCTTAAATGGGTTTTTATTATGTTCAGAATACAATTAAAAATATACAATTTGTTGCAAACGGAACATATTCAAGAATCTACTTTTACATTATATTTTATAAAATGAATAGAATAAAACAATTGAAGTAGTACAATAAGCACCCATAAATAAACATTGAATAAATATTAACTTTTTAAATTAAAGAAATAATTCATCCATTTAGATGAAAATAGGACGCATAAATATAATATTGGGACCTTTACTCTGAAAAAATAACCATACATTAGATAAAATACGGAAATAAACTTTTAAACATACATTCCATTTTTTATGTATAAATTAGATAATATTTTTTTAATTTAGAATATAAAAGTATCATTGTTCACCTAAATTAAAAACAGCAACTAAGGTTTTGAAACATTAGTCATGAGTACAAGAATAATCATTTTTTAAATTAGAATCTTAATTTTAAAATCTTTATTCAGTAAAAAAGGGTAATAATTTTTTATAAAATATGAGTAAATTAATGTTTAAAGAAATAATTATTAAAAATACTTTATTTTTAAATAAGAAAGTTAATATATGTAGAAAATAGACAATAATTTTCATAATAAGGGTAATATATAATGGAAAATAATTCTATAGGGTGTAAAAAAACACATTCATATATGTGAAAAATTAATTTTATAAGCCAAAAACAAATTAAAACTTAAACAGTAACAAGTATCTAAACAGTAGTCCCTCCTTACTAAATATGGTAACAAACGTAGTGCTTTAATACAGAGTCCAAATTTGATACTGAAGCTGCCATGGTAATGTGTTTAAATATATCCAATGTTTGAGACATATATGAAGTTATTATAATTTGAATTATAAATGACATTTTTAAGAGAACATTTTGATAGTTATAGCATACTTTATACCCCAATGTCACTTTTTAAAATATTATGTTAATATAATCTGAATAAATAATTTTTTTACTTTATATATATATACAAATAATATTCCCTTTTCTGATAGTAGATGAAAATTTTAATATAAGGTTCGTCAGTTATTAGAATTAGAGGTACGAAAGTAACAAATGATCCGTAAGATGGTGCGCCATTTATACATATCAATAGCAGACTATGGTTGAACAAAGAACTTTTTTTTATTCAAGAATATCTTAATTCTTAAAAAAATGTCAAATGTTATTTATAATCTTAACATTAAGAATTTTTATATCTATGTTTTGGAATATCTTTTTATTAGTGCTAACTAGATGTAAATGATAGTGAGGTAGAATTTGATTTAGTTTGAAGGTGAGAAATCTAAGATAAAAGAAATAATTCACGCCAATAGCTTATAAACTGTATTTTGCGGAACTTATATGTTTGTTTTATTTAATTACAAGCAGCCAATCTTTAACTATATTTCTTTACTTTTGATTTTTTGCGTGATTGAATAAAATACACCTCGTACCAGAGTATGTATATTTAAATTTTTTTACCATAATACATCCATAACGGATTTTTTAATTATCGTTAAATTTCATTTAAACGCTTAACAGAAAAAGAATTTAGTGGAGATAGATAACGTCATCTAGATGTTCTAATTTATACTTTGAAGAAAAATTATAGCGGTTTTAAATATGGAATGAATTGAAATATATTTAATTAGAATAAAAACATATGTAACTTTGAAAAGTGACGCTAGTCAATTCTATACATGGTAATAGAAATTTGTTAATATATCTAATGCAAATACTGTGCTTTTTAACTATTTCGACAATCTATTTTTCTAAGATGATTAGATCTAATGCCAAAAATGTAAAAAATATGATTATTATGTAGGTTAAAAAATTTTTTTATGTATTTTAAGTTAGTATTTTTTAAATAATTGATAGTGTTATTAATATTGAATGTTCAATGTTACTAATTAGGGATTTATATACCTGAGGTACTCATGATGATATTGTACAGAAAATACTTCTATGCAGTTCTATATCTTATCTCATATTCTTTAAAAATATTTGGCTATTCTTAAAATACATATAAAGTCATTTGAGTTATCTTAATATAAGAAATATTGAGTGTAGTTTAGCTGGTTGCTTCTAAACCGCATAGCGTATTAATCGAATATTATTAAATTTTTTTATTTTGAACATCATTTAAAATTACTCAAGCAGATTACAATTAGCCATCATACAATATTATTTTTTTTGGTCCACAAATAAAATAAATATAAAAGATGCAAGAATAATGGTTTTTATATAATTTCTTAAAAAATTTTCATTTTATTTGTCCACCCAGATAGTAGCATTATATGGATATTATAAAGAATATAATTTACATTTGATTACTAAGTTATTCATAAAATGTATTATCGAAATTTTCAAGTTAATATTTTTTTAAATATTATTGTTGATTTTCATAGTCAATTAATGTTTAAAAATATCATTATCTAGTATTAATATTTTTTGTTTTATTTAGTTACAAGGTTAACTATTGGCGCAGTGTACTGAAGTGTCAAATTTTCGTTCGATCGACGTGCCTCATTAAAAGCTTTATATATTGTTGCTACGCTATAATAATCATAATTAACCCACCAGATCAGGCGTATTATTCTGCTAAAGTAATTAAGATTATCCCTCTAAACATACACGTATAAGCGCGACTACCATCCCAAATTAATATATCTAATGGTCGTTTGGTCTATGGGAATCATCTCAACATAGAAAGAAATTTACTCATGTAACATAGTGCATCATCACTCGATTTCGTCCTTCAATCAAGTATCCTCTTACTAACAGCATAAACTATTATTTAAAAAAATCGTGAAATTTCCACTAAATTGCCAAAAACTTCAGATTAATAGATAAGAACAACCCTAAATAATTGACAGAATATCGAATTTAACTCATGACCACGATGTAAGCTAGCACTAGTCTTTACAACTAAGCTATCAGACGGGTATTTTGTTTGTTTGTTTGATTGAGTTGTAGATGTTAAAAACAATTAGTTTTGCAAGGGTTTATTATTAATATTTTTTTCTTTCGATCATATAATTTTGATTTTTATAATTATCCTATCTTTTCATAGTATTTAAATATATCCCAGTATGCAGTCTATTAATTATAAATTTCTTGTGAATATCATAACTATCAACTTTAATTATTATTGAATTTATGACATTCAAAATAAATCGTTAAATCTATAACTTGAGGGATTAAGGTACATTACTATTAATATTTCATTATTCAAATTTGCTCTCATGTTGACACTAAAATATCTTATCGAAGTAATTATGCTGACCCTAATTCCTATATAAATAATTAAGTGGTGAGTAAAATATTATTTAATTGTTTTTAATAGGTTTTTTAAATAGTAAAATAACTGGCTTAAACTCTGATATCTGTGATATCACCGGTAATTATTTTTCATATTCAATAAAAAAACCGTCACGTGAAATTTCCCTAAAGATATATTTAATTAAAAGAATATAAGCAATATCAGCGTACTTGAATGTGAATACTTTCGCATGGACAATGAATACTTGATACAAATTAAATTAAATATTGGACTATTAAATGATTTTCGGATTTTTTGAGGCGAGCGTATGAATTTGTATGCTAAAGTATACTAATTACGCGTATTATTTCAAATTTTTAATGTACAAAAATAAGCACTTTTAGTTATGGGAAATCTGTGAAATGCCGATACTTTTCCTCTGGAAAAGATTTTTTTCAATTGTTTGTTTTATCCAAAACCAATCCATTCACCTATAATGGCATTAAAATATATATTGGCACATTACAGCATACCACATTATCTTATTGTAACTCAATCATAGGAGATTTAACAGCATAAAATTTAACAGATGAATTTTCAGAAATTGGAGGCAAACGAATATTTTTAAATGTTGATGAGACTATCATCTACAAAAAAAAACAATGTCAGATATAAAAAACCAACAATATTTGGTGTTGGCACAATTGATATGGATCTTGAAATATTATTTAAAAAATAATTAATGAGAACTTCATCGATAATAGAAACCGTCATTGTAAAAATAATGGGAGACGATTTAACAACTAAATGGACAGATAGTTAGGCGTACTAAAATCTATTGGCAGACCTTGATTTCATTCAAGAAGTGGTAGTCTCAAAGATATGTTTTTTAGTGAATGTGTAAAAAATTAATTAAATCCACATGGAGACAATTTATGAGAAAGTATAGAAATGCTCTCAAAAACAGGTCGAATTCTCTTTCTGGTTATTTTTAAGGTTTTATTTATGGAAAAGCATATTTGTCAAAAGATTTACGAGCTCTATATTAATATATATCTATATAAATATATTATGAGTTTATAAATGTTTTTAACAGTTAACATTTTCCGATTGTGTAATTGACGTACAACTGATGGCATAGATATCAGACTAAAACATAATGAGAGTATCTTGAAAACACGATTATTTAAATAAAACGTCGAATTGTAAAAGACAGATGTTTAAATTCCAGTACACACTTAAGATTTTATAGTTGAATGAATTTTGTATCCATATATTTTGTGCATTAGTTTGTAATAAACATTTTTTATTATTGAAATTAATTAATAAGTGTTTAAACTAATGTAAAATAGACGTATATTTTAGTTTTATATCAATAAAAAAGAGTATATAGGTCTTTTGATATCGATTATAATTTATTTATAACATTAAAAACATGATGTCAGCCGTGTTATTCATTTAGATTTTATCTAATATAGTTTAAATATAATATATATGATAAACATGGGAATCACCTACTACATATTCTTTATAAAAGGGGGTATGTTCTAATGGTTGAGATCGTCATTTAATAAACTTTATGAAAATCATTTATCTGCCTCAGATAATTCACCAAATGACACATTTCATTAGATAATGAGAAATGTGTAAAAAATTTTCTTGTGATCTGAAAGACTTCACACTACATCTTTTTCGTTTACTTTCACTGATTACTAAACATTAAAATATTTTTGAGATATGCTGACTATTTAATCTAATGTGGTATTTTCAAAGCTTTATAAATGGAATTTTATTTGATAGTTCTTAGTGGTCAATATATAGTTATTACTGATTACAATATTTAAACTATAATAAGTACTTTAAATGAATAATTTCTAATATAAACACTAGTAGAATCAAATCAGCCACTTTTTGCTGGTAAGCGTGGAAAGTAATTAGGATTATGTTATAATATTTACCTTAAATACATTAAATTAAGTTGGAAATATGTATTCTACGTATATGTTAAAATAGTAGGTCGATGATTTAGACGTATTTTAAGTTCATCACAACTCGTATTTTTATCCATATTACCAAGAATATTTGTAAATGTCTTTAAATTATCTCACTAGCGTTTCACTCGATAATCTAAGCGAAAAATAGAAATTAATAGCAATTAAAAATTGGCAAATTAAAAAATCTCGTTTAATTAAAACTTTGTGATAATGATAAGCTTACTTCGTAATTTAAATTAACATTTTATCATTAATAGTAGCCTTCTTAGTAAAAAATTAGTTTTGAAAGGCTTTCTAAATAAAATTACAAAATATATTATTTACATTGTGTATTTTTAATGCGCAAATCTTCATTATTCCCTGCTTTTTTTAATTGCTGACTGAAAAGTGTTCTTGCCGCTGCAGTTAAATTTCCATTTAGTTAAGTGCCAATTATTTTACTATTTTGCCAAGTAAATTATAGTAAATAGCTTTTTATCGTATATATCGATGAATTAACTCATACCATCTGTTAATTAAATTTATTTTTATAGGCCATAGTTACTTAAAACTTCTTAACTATACTGCATACGTGTTTATTAATTTAACTTATACATAGAAGACTAAAGAATTAAGGGTCTGGGGATTTATAATAGCTTATAAATCTTGTGACAATTTCAAAAACTTCACTTTATTAGTCATCATTGATCTTTTAATCATATAAAGTTTTTAATTTACTTTGATGTATAACTATAATTACAGTGTTCATAATTACTTTAAGCGTGAGGTTACTGGTATATCATATTAATAATGATGTTTCGATACATTTTTTCAGTAGCATAAATCAATTATACTGTATATTTAAAATTCTTTTATGTATCTATGATTTAAATCAATACATGCTTCCAAACAAAATCACTTAATCTCGTTGATTTATGATATTACATGAAGCATTTTATTCTTTCTTTCTATGGGCTTTTTGAAACATAGTTTAAATAATCACGATTTTAGTTTTCTTAGATATTGTGAAGATAAGTATCAATGAATATTATCAATTTTTATAATTGTGATATAAAAATTTTCAAATCATAGATAATTTTTAAGTTATAAATAATTTTTATTTTGCAGGATTTCTAAGGAAAACTTATTTAAAAAGCGAGTCAATTAAAAAAAAGATGTAAAGGTATCCCACAATTAATCATTACATATATAAATATATATATATATATATATATATGAAATGAATTTAAATTACCAAGAAAAACAGATAAACTAATTGTAACATGAAAAAAGCTTTGCTAGTTTTGTTTTTAATCTGAGAAATTTTAATACTGTCCATGTAATATCATTCAAATATATAATTTACGTAAAATTTACATTATAAAAATAACTAAACTAAAAAATAGGTATTTTGTAACGGTAGAATATTCGTGGATATTACCGACCTTACAAAGTTTATTATTTATCAGCCGCAGATTCATATAAACAGGAAGAACCGATAATTCAAATTGTTGACAAGCTTATAATGGATAGAAAATATCTCTAAATGTTTCGTAAATTTGTCAAACTATAAAATATTATAAATTTCGTACAATCAATAACTATTTTATTCATAGGATTATGCGTTTTACTATGAAAAGTACTGAGAATTCAATGAAGCTAATTATTTTTTATATGAAAGATTAAGAAATTGACCTAAATTAATGTGTTGTTAAGGTAATGTTGCTCAAGATTACTAAATTAATGATGGTTATTATCACTATTAAACTATAGCGTATTTTTATGAATTAATGTGAGTGTCAACACACACAAAAAATTCTTTTATTGGGGCAAATAGTTCCCCCAACATTTGTCAGAAGATTAAATTATAGAAATGACGTAAATTAGTCTGATACATACCTTGATTTACTATTACATTACCCTCATTACGACGATCCTATATGCACTTTTGCCACTATTAGAATAATCTATAATTTTTTTAAAAAGATCAAATTTTATATGAATATAAAGTATATCCTAATATAGACTAAAAAATATGGTAAGAATTTGTACACAACGGGATTCGAACCAGCGAAAATTTCATTAATGTTTATTAAAATCTACAAATGTGTGCTTTTAACATCATTCGAATAAATTATGTCTGTTATAGCTGAAATGATTATGGATAGTCTAAATAAATTCACGTGGCGAGAATTTTATCAAAATTGAAAAAGTGGCTTCCTCCATAATATTTAAAATTGTATTTCATTAAGAACTATATTAGTTAGTATAATTCATGATAATTTTTTATGTAAAAAAAATTAATTTTATTATTTTATATATTAAAAATTATAGTATATATGTATAATGTGAGTAAAAATTTCATTAATTTTATTAAGAAGAAAGAAAAATTTATAGAAAACACACAGACTACTTCAATAACAAAGAAACATGCATTGAAAAATTTTTAAAGCATGCTAGAGCTAAATATATGAAGTAATAAACTTTATAATTATATGAATCTGAGAAAAAATTTTCTCTACAATTTTTAGATTCGCGCCCAAATTTTTGAAGAATACAAAATATCTAAAATTTATTTGACATAAAATCCATATTTATGGAATTAAATAGAATTTTAATGGCTTATTGCGGAAAAATATTGCAAGAAATTGTATTATCTCATGATTCTCGAATTATTGTTGAAAGTTTTTCAAACTTAAGTTATATAAAAAGCGTTAATATTACATAATAGTGGTTTCTCAATAATTATATATTTATAATTACAGTATATTTCATCAGAACTACTTGGTGGTTATTTTATGATATCTTTTAAAGTTACGCCCACTAGACTACTTATATATCTTCGCTAAGAAAGATATATAATATATTGGATTTAACAATTTATAATTTTTTATATCAAATACGCGATTATTACTTTAACTCATAAAAAACAATACACTCAAAGTGAGAGAAAATTTTTAAAATTACCAGAAAATTCATATTAATATTTGATAATATTATCGCTTAATTGTTCGGAATTTTAGCTTCCCCTGCGCTTTCCTTATGCATAATTAAGTAAAAATTTAAAAAACTATTTTAGATATTTTGAGATAATTCAAGCTGCTCACGTGTACCAAAAATGAAGTCCCACATCATTAAAAAGGAATCAAGTACTTATTTGAAAAAAGTTAATAAATTTCTACTCTTTATCTTACTTATGATTCTTAATTTCACCTCATCAATCTCTAAGAATGTTAAATTTTTTACATTAAAAAAAATATAATTAAAAAGAAAAAAATATAATTTTTTTAGGCTAATTAATTCATTAATAATAAGATTAAGATACATTAGACATAATAAAAAAATTTAACTTTTAAATTTTATACTAATATTTTGGATAATGTTAATAAAATGATTTTACATAAATTCACTAATTTTTCTTTAAAAAACTACTTAATTGTCATGATAAAATTGACTTTAATATGAGAATGATTGTTGATTGTTGTCGGCTAATTTTTTGTCAAAATTTTTTTTAATCGATCACCGATTTTCTTAAATGTAAATTAATTAATTAAAATAATATAAAATGATTATATATTTTATCAAGAAATTTATCCTGAAAAATTATCGTAACTAAAAACACATTTAAGATTAGAATTGATCTAATTGGTTGGAAATTAATTAAAAAACTCAAAATTATCAATCTGAGAAATAAACTAAGTCATCTAAAAATAAATATTCTTTAATTATTAAATTATAAAATTTGTTTTGGGATTTTGTTTATAAAAAACAAATTTATAATAATTATCACTAAGTAGATTATGTAGTGAGTCATAAATCTCAAATATTAATTTAATGGATAATTAATGACTTCAAAATTTTCGGTGTATGTCAAAAAGATACTTGTAGCTTATTAATAGATCAGTTATTTAAATAATTTACAGAAGAAAATAAATTTGCGTTTATTTAAAGAATAAAGAAATACTTAAATTTACATCAAATTTATTTAAATGATAAAATCATGGATTATTAAGAGTATTAAGATATAGATAACATGATAATTATATTAAGAGATATAAAGAAGTCGTTAAAAATCCTAATAATCCATATTAAATTAATCGTTCAAAACGATTAGTCATAACTAATAAAATTGTTGGCAATGTTACACATTACATTAAATAAGTACTATTATTGCTTCAAATAATATAAATTTGTTCACTAAGCTAACATAAATATAAATAGATGTTTGAGTGAAATTATTATCTTCATGGCATTCATTATGTTTATTTATTCCATATTTCTTCAAGATCTTGTTAGAATTCATTCATTTGAAAAAGGAAAATATATATACCAAGGAGGAATTTTTGGCGGATGCACAAATATCCCCACCAATTATTGTAGCAATGCTTTAAGTTATCCAGTAATCGGTATTTATTACATAATAATAAAGATTTTATTTTTGAAATAAATTGTGTTAGATAATATGATAAATGATCATTATGATATTAAAGGTAAAATAAATTTTATGTCTTTGATATACTTTTATACTATAATAATTCTAGGATTGGAATTAGTAGAAAAAGCCCTTATTTATGCCAAACAAATTAAAGGTAATTAATTAAAAATTAAATAAATTAAACTCTTATTTAACCCCAACTAAAGATAAAGAAGTTTTTCCAATAGGTAATGAAAATAATCTATATTTTATTGTTTTTAATGAGATGAAATAGGAGAGATTGGATTACAATTATACATACCAATTGATCAGAAAACACGTAATATTTAAATAGTTTGACTAGTGTTAATTTTTAAGGTAGTGACTATTGTAGCTGAAGATAATGTTAATGTAAGTGTTACATATATATTGGTGATATTGATCACATTCTTGACATTATTGAGCTTTTGGTTAACGTGTTTCTCGTGTTTCTGTGCTAGATTATATAGTTGGTCTATGGGTGTGCTTTTGGTTTCAAGTATTGTTAATTATTTATAAGAATATAACGTTTTTTTTAACTTAATAAAGTTGCAATAAACGTTGGAACAGCAAAATACTTAACTTATGGTGTTATAAAGAATGTTTATTTTGTACGGGCTAACCAACTTATACCTGGCAAATCATTCATACCTATGTGGTGTTCGATACTGTTATTTATTGTAGGAATAGCAATGAAATTCAAAATAAAAATTTCGGAGCCCAGAAACTACAATTATCTCTCGGATTCTGACTCTGAATATCCATACAAGAAAATCTAACTTCACAATTATTGACCACATTACAATATAAGAAATATTTATTCTATTTATGTCTGTCTTTATCACATAAGTTTAATAATAGTATTTTATTATAATTCGCCATGAGCAGAGCTTAGAATTATATATATTAAAGTATGATTATTAGGTTATACTCTAACCATAGATGAGAATGCAAAATTTTTTTTAATATAATTAGCAAAATCGCTAATGGTAATTTTATTACTGTTCATAAAATAATTCCTATGAACACGATAACGATGCTACTTCGTAAAAATTTTACTTCCTCTTTGAGCAAGTAGATGTCGGATATCTTCGCATATTAATTTTTGAACTAAGTATTAAAATACTTTACGATTTTTTTAATAAATAATTATTTAAAACTAACTATTATTATTATTATAATATTGTACATATTTATCATATAAATATATGATTCAAAAATATTTTAAATTTATAACAAAGTTAAAAAATTAAAAGTGTATTTTATGTTATTACAATTATATTGATTCTTTGCTTGTTTATCGCGATCATAAATGTTTATAGAATTATTCATTTTAGTTTTTAGCAATTAATAATTACTTAATTTTGATTTTGGATCAATCATGTTCGCTTGCTGACAGAATATTGGTTTTATTACGTCCGTGAAAATAACTAGTCAGTTGCTGTATTAGGAAGCGAAAATATTAGCTCGAAATCTCAAATTTTGAAGATTTTAACAATGTGCTATTATTAGATGGATAATGAGGGGGTATCCAGCCCTTAAAATTAGGCTTATTACGCACATCATAAATTCCCGATTTTTTCAAAATTCGCATTAGCTTGATTTTAAAATATGGGTAGGTAAAAATTATCCTAGAAATTTAATTTCAAAATATTGGCATAAATCCTGATTCGGGAATAATCGACCTTAACTCACATTCTTGCGCATCAATGAGTTTCGTTTTATTTTGGTGAGTAAATCCATTGTAACACGCTCAGAAATATTATTTAATATTTACGTTTTTATATAATATATATTCGTGTGAAATTTATCCTTAGCGCTTCAGCTTTTGTGAAGTGTGTGGCTCCCCAATTTTTAGCGTTTTTATAAATTTTTTCTCCAAAAACAGTACAAAAAAATCAAGTTTGGTCTTCTCGTCTGGAGGCGATATAAAATTTTTTTTCTAAATATGAAAAAAGAATTCCGTTTAATCTCTTTTTTGAGGTCATCGTGTACAATTTAATCCAATGATTTAAATATCTTTCTTTATTTCACCACATATAAGGATATGTTTTTTTACTGTAATTATAAATTAAAATGTTAAATACATTTTTAAGTTGATGTATATAAAGTAAGACAAATCAATTACTCATTATTTATGATTGTTACTCTCAAGCGTAGTATATTGAAAATATATTCAGGCTTATTAGTTTGTTTCATTAGATTTTTAATTCAATATAAGCTATAATAGTATTTTTAGTTTTTCAAATGTTTTCAATTCAAAAGATATTCATCTAAATAGGGATATTTGACATTAATTAATCCAAAAGTCTCCTAAACTAAAGTTAAAGAGTGAGTTAGTATTGGGAAATAAAAAAAACCACTAAGTTTATTCAATGTAAAGAGGTTTATAAGTAAAATAAAACTTTAGAAACAAAAATTTTTTTAGATTACAATAAAACATGAAATATAATTAAAGATAAATAATAATTTGATGTAATATTTACTGATATATTAATTTTTACCGTTTTAATTTTTTAATGTGATAAGTGTGTTATAACTTAGTTTAAATGATCTAATTTGTATTTTTTATATGTTTTTATAGTTTGTAAGCAACAAAACTAGTTATATGTTGATTTTTAGAAAAAAATTATTAATCAATAACTCTGATAAAACTTGATGCTTTATGTTGTTAAACGTCCACTTTAATGTTGGAAAATAAACATAAAAGTTATGTTATTAAAGTTTCTATTACTTTATTCCAATAACACTAAACGTTTATAATTTTTTTTTGTAACAAACATTACGCTTAGATTTTATGTTTAGTTTGTTTGTGTTTGAACGAATTCTCACAAGAAAATCTTTTTAAAATCCTTTTCAAAAAAGAAACATATGAGTTTTATTAATATACCAAAAAATAGATAAATGCTTTTCTTAGTGGTATTGTTTGGGGCATCCTCTTTGATGGCGACAGGACAACAGTGGTTAATGTTTTTTATTGGAACCTTTACATAATAAATGTACAAAAAGACGAAGAATCACAGAGCCTTCTAACAAGAGACTTTTGGAAATTAAACAATATAAAGAAATATGTTTTAGTTTACAGCTTTTGTTTAATAATTTTGTCAAAATACATTGACAAATCTAATTCGAATTGCTATCGACTTAGTAATTTAAATAAATCACTTATATATAGAATCGACTTTGTTCCACAGAGGTAATATGGGACCACACGTATACCTTTTGGATTTTGTTTTGCAAGTCGGGCGCGCTGTTTTATAGTCGTCACGGTAATTAAAAGATTCCCTACAAAAAGCATACTGATTCTTCGGTTTAAAGCCGATACAAAAGTAACATCAAAATAATTTCCTCTATGGTTTCCGAAATAAGAAAATGAGTCTTAAACACAACAGAAGTGACGACAATTTATATGATTTTGAGAAGGATTATGAACAATTTTTCAATTTGGTGACATCTAAACTTATACATGACGTCCTCTGTAAGATGCAGACACTGTAAAGGGTGTTGAACCTTCTACCTTTCTAGCAAAAAATGCAACGCGAATGTCGTTGTAAGCGTAACTCTGCTCTATCAAAGGAACGGAGTTACGTTCCAATACATCTACATTTGCAAAAAGTGATTTGGTATTTTTTCTGATTATAATAAGATTATAGTATAACTTGCAAAACGAAGATGTCTCCTTACAAGGATACCTTCTTTTTATCGTCTTCAGTCACCCCTTAATGCGTCGAATAATATATATATAAAAAAATAATTACAACAATTTATTATTGGGGCCTGAACTACACAATGCTCTCTTTCATTGAGAAAAAAATATTGATATATTAACCTATTTGCATTGGATTGCAAAAATCAGAAATGTCGTTTCTGATTTTTTCGGCAACCGGAAGAAATTTGGAGGTTGAGTATTTGTTTCTGGATATCGACGAACGTTGGCTACGTTGAAAAGGCAAATTCAACAAGGGTTGATATCTAACTTTCGACAAATGAAGATTATAGAAAGATAAAAAGGTTCACGACCCCCCGACCTCTAGTTGTTCCAAATAGTAATTACTTTAGTTATGAAACTTTTTTATTGTTTAAAAAAAGTTACGCCAAGCAGTAGTGAATATTGCCTCCTCAGACTCCGATGCTGAGGTCTTTTATGGTAATAAGTATATAAATTTTAAAAGATGTTCACTTTTTTTAAGATGACGAGGAAGCTATCGTTAACAAAAACAACGATATGGCAATAGAGTAGACGGGCCTTGCGTCTTTTGCAGGTGCCTATGTTTTTTAACAGAGGGCAACCGAAGAAAGATGGAGGAAGTTCGATACTTCTATGTAGAAAAAGGGAGGCCAGGATTCTTGTGTCCATGATTCTAAATGAAGTCACCCTAGACACAACTATTTATAGTGACGAATGGGGGCTTACAGCACGCTCCGAGATTATGGTTTTGACCACAAAACCCATCAATCATTGGGGGCCATATATTGATCGAAACAGGCACCAACGCCATGGAATATTGTTGAAAACGTTTTAAAAAACCAGCCCAATTAAAATAAGAAAGGGATTCCGGTTTGAATATATTCACTCCC
>NW_027254978.1:0-87787 GCF_042242105.1 Pempheris klunzingeri
CATATAGGTTGTCAAGACTGATCGCTGTCCATCCTCGGCTCGAACCACTGGAAAGTTTTAAGTTCCCTGGTATCAACTCTAGCAGCGAGGTCCATTTTTAATGGGTCGGTTCACCCCAAAGGGCAGACTGATGAAAAGTTGACATTGTGTGCTGTGACTTATCTGGACTAATGGGGACAGAGGTGGTGTTTTTCTTTTAATGTAATCTTTCCAATATTGTGAGCGCCACAGACAATTTCCATTCACCTCAACTGTAGGCAGAAATCTCAGGCACAGCTATCTCAAAATAAAACAATGGGTGAATAAAACCGTGTTTCTTTGTAATTTGGGTGAATGATCCTTTAAGAAGAGAGTAATCTGAGATGTATATAATATATTTAGATGGAAACCCAGCTGGTCAGATAGACAGTGAAGAGTGAGGACTCAGATTTAATGCTGTGTGAGGGAGATTCAAAGACTCACTTATTTCAACAATCACACAAGGGCTTACAGAGTTTTTCCTCTCCTTCTCACTCCTTTTCCACATGCCTCTGACATCTCATTTACTATACGCACAGACGTTGATGCAGCATCTGAGCAAACAGATTCAGCGCGCACACACACACACACACACACAGACAAACACACCTCGACGTAGTCTCTGAAGAGGTAGCGTCTGTATTTGTCCTTCAGCTCCTCTCCTGGCAGCAGTGGCAGGACAAAGTCTTCTGGCATCTGCAGGGAACAGTCCTGAGCCATACACGAGATACCTAAACACAGAGAAAACTGTTACAAACAGCCCTGAATCATTGGCAGGGCACAGTGAGAGAAACAGCATATATTCAAACTTTGCCCTACAACAGCTGTTTGTGTGCTTCTTGGCAAAAGCACCAATAAACTCCCGTCATTTTAACTTCTGCTGTGACTGAAAAAGCTTCTCTGTCTGCTAGTCGTGTTTGGTTCATGTGGGCTGGTTTTCTAGTCTTACAGTGACCCAGAAACTGGTTTGGGGTCGTCTGTCATAAACGCGCCCTTCGTACAGCTGATAGAGGAACGCTTATCAGGCTCAGAAGGACTCAGTTATGTAGACTGACTGTATCAGAGAGACTGTTAGAAAGTAGCACAGGGACACAACTGCATACAACACACACAAAAACAAAAGTACTTGTGCTCCCACACACTCTACTGAAGGACTGGTAGTCTGGTAAACTGTATGCACTTTACCACACACGCACAGCATACTGTACAAAAACTTAGAACTGATCCGTGTACACACCCACACACCCATCTGCTCTCCTGCTGACACAAGCACACTTTCTCTCTCAGATACACACAAACACACTAATAACTGTTAAGTAGGAGCTTGCCTGCCTGGTAAATTTTATACCAGATGGCAGTCATCAAAACCTCATGTTACACCTCTCTCTTTAAAGTCACAAGTCACTCTTGGATTTTACACAAACAAAACACGTAAAAAAAATATGGACCTGTGAATAAACATCTAGCCAGCATCTGTGTGGTGCTTTCTGTCACTATAAATGGTGTCATTAAGTGGTTGATGTAGTTTCGATTTCAAATTCAATACCATTCTGCAGACCATGCTGGTCTGGCAAGAAAACAAAAATAAATCAAAAGGATCAGAGGCTACTAGAGGAACTATGAGATCCTGAGCAGACAAACACATACACACACACACACACACACACACACATACACAAAAACAAGGACAGATATACAGATACACGAACAGACACTTGGGAGCTCACATCAAACAAAGTGTGACTCACCCACTCTAATACCAGCTTTGATGACTACACAGACGCACTACTCACCCACTCCCATGCCATCTTTGACCAGGACAGTGCAGTGCTGCTCCCAGCATGCTTTGCAGAAGGAGTGCTGACAGGGCAGCGCCAGCAGGGAGTCTCTCCGTACGACCTGTAGGCACACACCACAATGGAGGGACTGAGGGGCCTGAAACACAAAAACACACAATCATGAACACAGCATCAAACACAAACTGCAGCGGAGAGCCAGCGAGGAGCTCGGCATACGTACAAAACTTGATATGCTTGTTACACGTAAAATGCAACAACAGAATCCGATCAAAATCTAAATGACAACTGTAACACTGGTATTTTGGAAAAATAAATGTCAGATAAAATTAGGGAGAAAAAATAAATTCACAAGATAAAGCCACTGATTTTTTAGAACAGGTCAGGCGTGTGATCTGAATTTCAATGCAAGCATTTACCTAAGTATATTTATTATCGTATCACTTCCCAGGTATAAATTAGTGCTACAAATGATTAGTTCAGCAACAGATTTTTTAAAATACAACCCCTGGCAAAAATTATGGAATCACCAGTCTCGGAGGATGTTCATTCAGTTGTTTAATTTTGCAGAAAAAAAGCAGATCACAGACATGACACAAAAATAAAGTCATTTCAAATGGCAACTTTCTGGCTTTAAGAAACACTAAAAGAAATCAAGAAAAAAAGATGTGGTAGTCAGTAACAGTTACTTTTTTAGACCAAGCAGAAGGAAAAAATTATGGAATCACTCAGTTCTGAGGAAAAAATTATGGAATCACCCTGTAAATTTCCATTCCCAAAACTAACACCTGCATCAGATTAGATCTGCTCATTAGTCTGCAGTTGATCACACCTTGGAGAGCTGTTGCACCAAGTGGACTGACATGAATCATGGTTCCAACACAAGAGATGTCAATTGAAACAAAGGAGAGGATTATCAAACTTCTTAAAGAAGGTAAATCATCACGCAATGTTGCAAAAGATGTTGGTTGTTCACAGTCAGCTGTGTCTAAAATCTGGACCAAGTACAAACAACAAGGGAAGGTTGTTAAAGGCAAGCATACTGGTAGACCAAGGAAGACATCAAAGCGTCAAGACAGAAAACTCAAAGCAATAGGTCTTGAAAACAGAAAATGCACAGCAAAACAAATGAGGAACAAATGGGAGGAAACTGGAGTCAACGTCTGTGACTGAACTGTAAGAAACCGCCTAGGAAAGCTAAACGAAAGCCATCATTAACACCTAAACAGAAAAAACCAAGGTTACAATGGGCTAAGGAAAAGCAATCGTAGACTGTGGATGACTGGATGAAAGTCATATTCAGTGATGAATCGCGAATCTGCACTGGGCAAGGTGATGATGCTGGAACTTTTGTTTGGTGCCGTTCCAATGAGATTTATGAAGACGACTGCCTGAAGAAAACATGCAAATTTCCACAGTCATTGATGATATGGGGCTGCATGTCAGGTAAAGGCACTGGGGAGATCTTCAATAAATGCACAAGTTTACGTTGACATTTTGGACACTTTTCTTATCCCATCCATTAAAAGGGCGTTTGGGGATGATGAAATCATTTTTCAGGATGATAATGCATCTTGCCATAGAGCAAAAACTGTGAAAACATTCCTTGAAGAAAGACACATAAGGTCAATGTCATGGCCTGCAAATAGTACAGATCTCAATCCAATTGAAAATCTGTGGTGGAAGTTGAAGAAAATGGTCCATGACAAGGCTCCAACCTGCAAAGCTGATCTGGCAAAAGCAATCAGAGAAAGTTGGAGCCAGATTGATGAAGAGTACTGTTTGTCACTCATTAAGTCCATGCCTCTGAGACAGCGAGCTGTTCTCAAAGCCAGAGGTGGTGCAACAAAGTACTAGTGGTGTGTTGAAGTGTTCTTTTGTTGTTGGTTTTTTTTTTCATGATTCCATCATTTTTTCCTCAGAATTGAGTGATTCCATATTTTTTTTCCTTCTGCTTGGTCTAAAAAAGTAACTGTTACTGACTACCACATCTTTTTTTCTTTTTCTTTTAGTGTTTCTTAAAGCTAGAAAGTTGCCATTTGAAATGACTTTAGTTTTGTGTCATGTCTGTGATCTGCTTTTTTTCCTACAAAATTAAACAACTGAATGAACATCCTCCGAGACTGGTGATTCCATAATTTTTGCCAGGGGTTGTAATGAACGGATTGTTTTGTACATAAAATGTACTATTGTACAGTGTGTACAGTGTAATATTTCTAAATGTATCACCTAATATTACCCCAGTGAGGCATTACAAATAAAAAAAACAAAAACAAAAAAACAATTCATTTAGCCAACCAACTAATCTAATCAGCTGCTTTTCCGCACTACTGGTGAATTATCTGTCGCATTATTCGTTTCATGTAGCCACTGATTCACCACTGTACCCACATTCACAGCAAAGTCACTTTAAGTAGACAACACAATTTACCTAAGGATTTTATTGCTTTATACCAACGCATGTGTACGTCTCAAAAGCTTTAACTTAATGCAGTGTTCTCATAAGAGACAGAAGGGAAGCACTTACTTACATCTTTGTAGTATTTCTCAGCTTGGCCACAAGATTTGAGTGATATGAAAATCCTGAATAACAGCATGTATACAATTCTGTACTAAAGTCAATGCGTAAGCCTTTCTTTATCACGTTACTCACAGTGACTGATCTGCAGGTGCTGCTTGGTTGAACCAGAGCATCCGACAACAGCAGAGACGAGTTGGACTTGTATCTGCAGGGAATGTGGACAGAGGCAAAGGTCACATGAGGATGGGAGACAGAAACAGTTAAGACTGTAGTGCAGAAGAATGACAGGCAGTGACAAAGAACCTGAGAATATAAGGACGGACTGCACAGGGATATCAGAGATGGAATGATAGTAGGGTAAAAGATAGCGAAGGAGGAAGTTCAAGAGAAAAATAAGAGAGACTAGAGAATCTTGAGAATAAAAATGACGCAGAAAAAGGGGGGAAGGGAGGGTGAACTTAAGAAGCGGGGTGATAATGAAAAGAAGAGACATACCTGTCCAGTATTTGTGCAACCTGCCAGTGAAAATGTGCCAGGATCAGTTTTGCTACCGCTGGTAAAACCTGAGAGAGAAACAGAGTGGAGAGAAAATCTGCTGAAATATTGCTTCAGTGACACGAGTGACTTGTATCATGAGTAATGACACGCAGCACTCCACTCCCCAGTTTTCCTGTTTTTACTATAACGGATAATAAGCTGACTCTACCGCTCATGAGGAGGAAATACTCCATAATCCTGACCCTGCTGTAAAAATTTTTAACCAGACTAGAAAACTGAAATTTAGTTCAGTGACAGATTTCCCTGCTCATGACTTATCCATTCTCTCAGCTGTTACTGTACAGTGAATATTAGATGAGACGATATCTAGGTTTACTCTAGCGCATCATGTTGCACTACTGGCCAGACGTCCATGACTCATGTTAGTACTTGAGGTTAGAAAAGGCTGAAAGTTAATGATTCAAATCCAGTAAAATGACTGAGTGGTGCTCCCTTCTTTCACCCACCACATTGGCATCAACACACAACTGCTCATCTGGGAGCTGGTAACAGATGACTGTGGTTGTGCTGCGCAGGTCCCAGGAGTGATTATGTTTAAATGAGAGTGTAAAGTAAGGCGTTACTGCTAAACAGCATGCAGACTCAGCAAAGTTACCCAAGATAAATAACAGAAAAACTGCTCATTATTAGGCACAAAGAGCCGTATTCAAGATGATTCAACTCAAGATGACAGTTAGTCAGCCTCCCTCGATCCCACTGTAAGACTGCATTTATATCAATGTGTGGACTCAGAACAATATAAACTCAGACTGAGATCACAATGAGTTTAGTGTGAGAGTATAACTCACTGTAAATATTTCAGACTAATTTAAATACAACCACAACTAACATCAACCAACAAAGTGCACACAAATTTTCGTATACATCAGCTAAACTAACAGCAACATTTTGGAACAAAATGCATAATGGATAAAAAAACATAACGGAAATGTCTTCCAAGATAAATAATAGCAACAACAAATGTTCAAACTTTCTCCAATCATACAAAAAGACTTTGGTTACTTGTACAACAATGGGGAATTGTGGGTTGGATTGTGTTTGCACTCTTTGTAAACCTCTGACTTTCATAATATTTTGTATTCTGTTAATATGTGTTATTTTCTTACTATTTTAGTATTCTACTTATCAAGGGATCACTGGCAGAAAATAGCAATTTGCTAAAACCTGGCACTGTACATCTCTCCTTGTTTTAAATAAATGTAATGTTCTTTGTACATTGTCTCTGTTCAAATGAAGAAATTCAAATTCAGTTCAGGTAGTGACTATCGGGACTCTCTGTATCTACATGTGGTCTTGTGTTCATTTGGAAACTAACCAGACAACTGGAACACTGTACCACATATCTATTTGGTGCTTAGACTATTGAGAACCTTAAATTGACCCACTCCCTCCCCCATAGCAATGTCTCAAAAAAGACCTACATGTTTTGGACTACATCAACCATGGACTAAATTTGCAAACGTGATTTTTCCTCTTGTTTTGTCCTTGCAAGTCCAAGGAAAAAGCAATTCCCTACTAAAGCAGGACTTGCTTTTCAGGAACACACAAGAATCAGAATAGGTCATAGGTCAAATAGGTCAATAGGTCAAAATTGTCATTCTACTGTGGACAAAGCATAAGCTTTCCCACAACAATTGCAAATGCCATCACAAACACACACTTGGGTACAATATAGCAGAGGTGTTATGAAGCCAACTTTCTGCTGCCTTCATTTTTTATGTGATCACTTATTTGCAGGACCTTGCAAGCATGAAAGAGGGATTTGACTAACAGTCTCTGCAGGAATTATTATCTTATTAGCATTTCTAAGCTGTAATTAAATCACTATTTTATATTCCTGCAATCCTCTTATGACAGAAGCAGAAAAAAATATGTCAGTGAGAACAACTAAAATGTGTGCTCAGCTTAACACGGCACTGCTAATCATGCAGAGGAGGAGGTGACAGAACATGGATTTAACCTGCTGAGACCAGGCAGGGAAATTCCATCTGTGTGAATTTTATTACTGGTTTGTGCAATACAGAGGAAAAACCAGTCTGAAATTATTTTGCTTTGAACTGCTTCCATCATGGGGATGTATAGTGTACGGCGGCCTATAAGGCCTAAAAGCATGGTGGCTCTCAAAGGTTATTTCAGATCCTGCTTATGCAAACACTACATTGGGAATATTTTATTTGACTCTCAGGGTTATGACAGCATCACACAACCCAGCTACAGGTACAAGCTCACCTTCAGTGCAGCAGCCACAGTGTTAACCTCCTCCGTCAGCACCCTCTGACTCTCTTTGTAAGTCAGACAGGTGAACTGGTATTCCTCTGGGTCGAAGGAGTCAGCGCCCTGTTGCTCCACGTCGCTGGCCACGCCTTCATAGTAGCCTATGATGTCGCCCTGATCCTCCTCATCTCCTGCATCGTCGTCATCATCTTCTTCAGAGTTCACCCCGAAGTCTTCCTCGTTGCTGTCCGACGCCTGGCTGTTCATGTCCACAGACATCAGTCGACTGAGTCAATCACCCGGACAAGTAGACGGCCCGCCTACCTGTCGGATCCCAGTGGTCAGATTGGTTGAAATGGCTCGAAGGAAGCTCCACCTCCCCTCCTTGTCTCTCCGGTGCCCCTTTCCACCTGTTTGTGTCAGCGTTCAGAGACACCCTGCCTTCCTGTCTGTCTGAGGCGCTTATACAGCGCACTCAGCAGCAGCGGAAGAAGCAGAAGAAGTCACACTCCCCGTCGCTCATTTGGAAAACTGGTTACAGTGTGATCTGAGGAGAGGAAAAAAAGACTGAAGAGGAGGAAAGGGTGGAGGGAAGTGAGGGGAAGCAGGAGAGAAAACATGGCAAAGAAGTAAGAGAGTTACAGGGGGCAAATAGGTGAAGCAGAGGAAGAGAAATAAGTGAAGTAAGAAAGGAAAAAAGTGGGGGGGGGAGGAAAAAAATCTTTATTAAATTATTCTTAATTTTATGAATTACATGTAATTTCTAAATAAAAGATATGACTCTAAATAAGTAAAGTAACAGTAGGCCTGTGGGATCAGATTGCATGTCTTATTGAGGCTGATAAAAAATGGTTTTCTCACAGTTTGCCTGTATTGTCTGTAAATTTGTAAAGGGTGACATTGCAACCAAATGTCTTGTCACACAATAGTTAAGCTTATGGACAAAATGTTCTTACTTTTTCAAGATTAACTGTTAAATGCATTTTAACTTTTTGGCTTCACTTTAGTTCCAGTTGATTACTGGTGAGGAAAAGCTCTCAAAAGAGGGACTTGACCAAGACAACAGTAGCACACGTAGCTGCATACACAATAAATCAATAAAACACATCAGAAAATGTAGATGGGTCTTTGGCTGGCAAGGTGACGACGTATTTTAACAGCAGTGCTGCAGAATTTCACTGATATTGACAACGTAATGAATCCTTGCCTGTTCTCAGCTGATTAACCAAATGTTGTGTAATAGTGAAGGATTTTTCCAAATAATCATTCAGTCTTACAACGTGGGCTGACAGGAAACCCGGCCATCTGCACTATCACTACTGGGGAGGTTACCGGAATCTGCTACAGGCAAAGATACTTTCTACAGACATGGACACACACACACACACAAAATCTGAATATCTGTCATTACAACATATATTTATTTACTATTGCTTATTTTCAACTGTCTTTATTCTTTCTTTTTTTCTATTACTTGTTGCTGCTGTAACATGTTGAATTTCCCCCTATGGGGGATCAATAAAGAAAAGTCTAAAAAGTCTAAGAAAACTGTGTCGTATTTAGTGCCTACTAACTACAGGGTTCCTGAAGCTTTTTAAGAGTAAAATTCAAGCATTTTTCAAGCACTATCAAGGTAACTAAACCAATAATGTCCAGGCTGTCAAAGCCTTTATCATCACATCTAAATTGCTACTATAAATGCAATCACAAAAAAAGTAAAGTTTACAGAATCCCTTTAAACCCACAGCAATCCCTGTAAATTGTCACAACAATCAAATATATATTAAAAGAGTTTTGGTTTACATGAGTGATTGTATAGACGAAAAACCAAAATCAAGCATTTCTCGTGTGAGTGTATTTGAATTTAAGCATATTACTGACTAAATATAAGGGGCTTTTCCAACGAACCGTGTTAACTACTGACAGATTTTCTCCAGGATAACTCCATGATCCTCTTTAAAGTTTAAATTCTGACGTTTTTCCCCGAAGTCTGGGCCCAGCCACTCGTCGAAACTCGACATAGTGAACAGAGTAGGACTCATCTGTTGTTTCTCACACTACATTTTCTTATCATCTTACATTATTAGTCTATTAAACAAACATTTCTAGGTAATTACCAATGTTGACTGCCTGAGAATAAAGCAGACTACATGCACCTCCACTGGGCACATTTCCAAAACAGCTGGTAGTCACTTTATTCTCCCCAAATAGTCCGTATCTACTGATGACGACTCATTGGTGGACTCAGAAAACACAGACCCGTGTAGAGGAAGATAAAATGCTTCTTGTTCTTCCCAAGGTTGATGTGTCTTTTCAGAAGAAAAACTAGATCAACTGTGAAATGTATTCTGTTGGAATTTTTGCAGTAGCTATCAAAAAATCTATCATATCACTCAATTTTTGTCACCAATTCTAAACTTGACTTTTCATAGACAAAATGTCTGTGCATACTGTATTCTGCAGCAGGGCTACACAAATCACCAGTCAGTTCCTGCTAAACGTTTGCCGGTCGCTGTTTCATCTGCTTTTTCTACTTGGTATTTGACCTTTCATTAAAGCTTATGTCAAATGCCTTAAACCAAGCTGGGATGTACTGCTAACAGCGGAAGCAGCCCCTGAAGATGGTTTATTTACTAGACAGTGTGGCCCTTTGACAAACTAAATTTTCTCTGTTGGATAGAAGACAAACTAGCTGTGATCTCAGGGTCACGGGCTATGACTGAATTCGGTCTAAGGTTTGTCGCTCCTCCTTAGTCTGCACTTTTGCATCTTTTTTGTCTGGTTGCATCTCTATCCACAGCCCCACTTCAGTTTCCGTCTGTATTTTTCAACCGTGCTACCCTGTAGCACACTGGCTGGACACAAGGTGTGGATCAAGACTTACTGTCACGGTTCAGAGGATTAGATGAAGATGCTTTAGCATTGGGAATGTGGCATTGCTTGAGGAAAACTGGTGGCAAACCAGGTACTAACACTGAACACAACTTGTAGGACAAAGCCCGTCTCAGATGGAATTTAAAACACTCAACAGCAAACAGTGATGCATGACTATAGTAGCTGGCAAACACGTCTTGACATGACTTTTAACCACAGATGTAATCATATTGGGTTTTTTGAAATAATATTTTTATTATATTTTTGGAATACACATGCAAGTCTAAATTACCCAGTCATTTGTCCCAAGATGACTTCCAAAATACTTGGGGATAACAGTTAAAAATGACCACAGTTCTGAAGATCAACGCTGTAACTTGACATTGGATTTTATCTGTTTTATACAGAGGATAACCTAGAACAGACTGTGTGATATTCATTGCCTCGTTTTGCTCTGACATTACCCAGCCCTTTGGCTGAGGAATCAAATTCTTTTGCATGTAAAAACTGCACTGCAGAAGGTCAGTTCCTGAGCTTTGCTGTGCAGCACCACTGTCATGCCAAATAGTATTTCTTTGTTAGAATGGGGTTCCCCTTCCACACACAGTATTAGCACTGTCCATATTTTGTTTTTTTTATGCGGTGGATGAGTAGCTTGTGTTTTCTCCTGCCAAAACACGTCTCCTGACTAGGTGTCATGGGTTAAGGAAACTTTGAACGGGAAAGATAGCATTACTCTGAAGATGACACAAACTTTGACACCACAGAGGCACTAAGATGGCATATCTCCACATGTGATTTGTATCAATTATGATCAATTGACACGGGATCAAAGCCATTTTGGCTTCAGATGTGACTTCGCAAATATCCACCTGGATAGAAAATAAGGTTAGCCGGGAAAGCCTGCCAGCCGGTGCCGGTGCCAGCCCGGCCACAGACGAATAAACGCATTCCGCCCGGTCCAGGCTAAAAATAGGCAGCAAACTGGGTGACACACATCTAGCTAGGCTAATGTATCACAGCGACTCAGCACGGTTGATAACACGTCTTGGGGGATGGGAAGTGAGAGATTAGCCAGCGTTAAAAGCGGCCTGGTTGTTGTTGGGCATTGGTTTTTCGGTTCAATTTGAAAGAAACTCAACTATAGACGGCCGTGGAGTCAAATCCACACAACGGCTGGCTAATTTACCGCTAGCCGGATTAGCTTCCTTGCTAGCGTGCTGGCAGTTATATTCAGCAGCGGAGTAACGGCATGCCAAACCCACGGGTTTCACCTGTTAAATTGTTGGGCACTTTCACAACACGCTTGCAAAAGTTTTCAAAGACAACTTCATTAAGTCATTTACGAAAGAATTTGCGAGGTGAGAGCTAGCCAGGTTATCCACCCCCTCAACGATCCCTCCCGCTGTGCCCCCTTCTCTCGGCCACTCTAGCCCGGGGATTGAGATGTAAACAAGGCCCTCTGAAGCACCGGAGTAAACATGCACATTTAAACAACCGCTACGCTCATCTCCACTGGTTGAAATCGGTGGTCTTTACCTCTCAGATTGGCGTCAGCTCTGCCCGCGTTGACAGCCAGAAGTGGTTTTTGTGTGGGGGGGGGAAACCCAAAGAGCGATTTACACTGAGTTCGCCTGGATGGGAGGCGGAAGATGGACGGTGACAGAGTTACTTATCTATGACGTCACTTCCGCCCTTCTCTCTCCATCTCTCTCTTTCTCTCTCTTTCTGTTGGGGGGGTGGGGTGCAGCACTTCCACTTTATGCATTAGCGCTGCTCATTAATACTTCAGTAGTATTATAAGATCAGTAGCATCATCTTTTTACCCTTTACTAAAGTACATCAGGTCTTACAGGGTTCATTGGACATTGCACCTTACAACAACCAGGAGATGTTTAGTTTAGTTTAGTTTCAGGTTTTTTTAATGACTTTAATGGTAATTGTTGTTTCCCAATGTACTGTAAGTGTTCACACATCTAACAGCATAACAAAAAACTAAAGAAACTACTCCCTTCCCTATGTCATTTCCCCACACACCCTGTCTTTCATCATTGTATGATGTTGCAACACTGTTTTTCACATTTATCTTCATGAACACACACATTTTAATAGCAGCATAGGTTCTAGTTCCCCTGTGGTCATTTGGGTGTTAAAGCTCTGTATGACACAAATTTGTTGTCAAAGTTATTGAACGTTTTGGTTAGTTTTTAGTTTTTTTAGTTTTAACAAATTGATTCTTGGATCAGGCAGTCCTGGGCCCAGATGAACTACAATGTGTGTTTAGCATCAGTACAGTGCAATGTAATACTGAAAGCCTTGTACCTTACTAAAGCCACATGAAGTATAACATTATTACCTCAAATATGGGTATTTCTTATAGCAACTTGAACACATATTTGAATATAGCTGCGACTGCAGCTGGATGGAAACAGTGCACCCTAAAGTGTTTTGGCTCTCATTAAAATTGCACATATATTATTTCAAAATATTTTTATGTATACTGCGATTTCTTTACATTTTCAGTTTTTAAAATGTAAAACAAACACGGGGATGTGGGCGCATACACATACACGAACGCATTTTAGAGTCAGCAAATTAATTGTATGTGTGTGTCCTTGAGCGTTGCTTGGAGCAGTGAACTCCTGGGTAATCTCTGTCTGGACGTCCTTCAGATCAGCACATGTAAAAAATCCCCACATGGTCAAATGAGGAAGGAAGTGTGAAAACAAAACTAGAATGATAACCCTAGAGAACTGTTTTTTCTGTACAGAGGCTATGATTTGGAAACTGTTTTTATGGCTGATAATTTTATGACTAAATGGCAGCAAAATCTATTTTTAAAAAGACAACATTATTTCTGGTTGTTTTGCTTTTTATTTTTCATTTCTTAGAAAAATACTTTTTATACAAAAACTGTTCACTGTTTTAAATACGGCCGTCATCTGCTGTGTGCGAACAAATACACAGACACAAGGTGTGAATAAGTGACAAACGTGTGAAAGAGATAAGTGTGAGATAGAGGCTGAATGTGAAAACTGATCTAGAACACATCAGAAACAAGTGAAACTCCAGGGATGTAGCTGCCCAACAAGGAAAGAGAGAAAAAGGGGAAATATATTATCTGTGAGAAAGACAGAGTGTGTGAGTGAAGAAATCATTTAGCAACTTCTGAACTGCAGTGTTAGTGATTTTCATGTTTAAACCTGAAAACATGATGCGTTCGTGGTCCATGTCTCTCTGTCAAAGAAAAACATTACACAACCCAAAACTACTTCCATCAAATCAACTCAGCACAGAGCTGAAAACATGGCTGTTTTTGTTAGTTCCTGAAAATGTGACAACCAGAAGACAGAGTTTTTATTTAACAATAGGTTCTGTTTTCATTGTGTCAGGCGACATGGTGTACAGTAAGAGTCTGGTTGGGGAATCCTGCTTATACCAAACATAGGAACAAATGGTCTTAGAGGCCTTGGTAATAATTATTTCACAGCTTTTAGGGCTTCAATTTTGATTCAGCCACTCCAGACCATAGGAAACATGTTTATTAGCCTGTACTGTTTGTAGTGTTTCTACATAAGGTATTGTGTTTACTTTTCATAAATTTCTACAATTTTCCTTTGAAATTACTTAAGTACACTATCTATCTCATCTACCTATCCATCCATCTACAAGCGATCAATATCAGTCAGTATAATCTGTATGTGCAGTTTTGTGCGTGGCTCAAACCGGCACTGGGTGGGCCGAGTGTGTCACAGGTGTCCGGGCAAAATGATGAGCAGTGTGTCTCTATGCTACGTTAAACACACACATATATATGAAACTGTGAGGACAATTTCCCTGTTCTCACATTCATGTTGGGTTTGTCCTCTCCAACACAACCTGGTGCACCTTGTGTTTTTTTCCTCCTCCAGAGTCTTGGCATGTGATGTATCTATATTAAGATCTCATACAAAAATCTGACAATACGTAATATGTAACCTATATGAATATGTACAGTGATGGTGGAGACAAAGAAGGTTCAAGTCTGCAGATCACTACAAAACATTCCTCTCTTCTTTTCTCTTCTTTAGTGTTACAGCCAAACAGACCGAACTCAAAGATTTATGTCATATTGGTTCCAGCTGAGGCACAATTTATCCTGCCTTTAATGTATGTGAACGTCTTCCACAGTATATATCAGGAGCAGTCAGCCAAGTGCTTTTCTGAGAGCAGAGTGTGTAATCAACCTTGATTTTACTAAACTCAAGTGTAGTTTGGGATCTCCGACATCACACTTTCTCAAAGGGGAACAAATGTTTCTCTTGTCCTCTCTTTTCTCGTTTTGTCGTCTTCTTCTTCAGCCCGCTGATGCTCCCTCCGTCCTCCTCTGCTTGCCTGTTCTGGGGCCAGGACATGGCCAGAGTTTCAGACGCCGTCTTAGCTGCAGGACTTCCACTCTCAACGGCCTCCTCATCAGAAGAAAGCCCACCGGTCCCCTCTCCGTGAGCAAGGCTCCCCAGACCCTGGTTCTTCTTGCCGTAGCGCTGTTTGAGCCTTTCTCTGATCAGGAGCCCCTTCACCAGCAGAGTCCAGTTGGAGATCGCCCTCTTTTCCTTTTTCTGGAAAGTGGAAGAGAAAAAAAGGTGATGTGGTGTTTTGGTGCCAAACAGGTTTAGAATAAGTTGAAAAAAAATGTGGCCCTTAATAACTTAAGTTCTCACCATCACTGCAAAATCAGTCATGCAAGGTCACTGAACGTCATTTGCTTCTACTCAATCATCCACAAATAAGTTCAATAAATAAAATCCTCACAAAAGAACACTATCACAGACAGACAAAGAAACACACACACACACAAACCTCTTTCTCCTTCTGCTTCTGAAGCTCTTGTTCTTCCACCCAGGCTGCTCTGAGAATCTCCTCATGCTCCTCACAAACAATGTAGCCATCCGTGCTGAAACACACACACACAAAGAAAATATTTTCCCCCCTACATTTAATATGCTTTCATAACAACTCCATTTTCCTTTCAGCCAACAATAAGCCCAACGGATTTGGGATTCTGGAGGCAGACAGGAGTATAAATATGTATATGTGTATATGAGTAAATTGAATGACGCAATGTATGCCAATATTTCTATTCACATCAACACTAAGCATAAACATTTTGGCAAAGATCATGATTTACGTCTTTTTTTTAGGGATGTTTAATATGAAATACTGACGTAGATTGTGTGTCCTTAAAGGACTTTGAAAATAACCCTACGTCAGATAAAAGGAACTGTTAAAACCACTAGCAGTAAAAAACACAGTCCTTAAACCTTGAGACTTGAGCGGGGCTGAAAACACTGACAGACTCCTGCATGGATCACATTCATCTACTGTACTTCTTTGCCTTTAACTGATCCCGTCCCAGCGGAACGTTTCTCAGTGTCATCTTACACAGCGTGAGAGTATCCACCGTGGAAGTCGAAGCCCGTGACCGCAGGGGCAGCATCGACGTCTAGTTTCCTGGCCACGCGGTGCAGGTTGGGCAGCCGGAGGTGAACACAGCCCACAGGTAACATACAGGGCTTAAACAGGTAGACGTTACCGTAATCATTACGGGGAACCTGAATGGGACAGACACAGACAACATGTAAACAATACTGTTGTAAAACTTTGGTAACTTGGTGCATTTGTCATTATTTTTCCGCCTCTGATGTCTTCATTCATAAACATATTTGACTTGACATTTCCTTCTGAAATTACTGGTTGTTTATGGGATTTGTTTCCTTTTTTTCTCTGCTGTATCCTAATATTTGCTGACAGCTATCCTTCCATGCAGACCGTTACCTTGCCATCCACAGCTATAGGCGGCTGGTACTCTTCAGTCTGCCATTCTCCAAACAGAGCAAGGTCATTGGGATCCTTCGTCTCACACATCATCCTGGCCTTACGGGAACGATTAGAGAAGCCCTTCACCATCTGTAATGGAGTGACACAGTGGCATGATTACACATCTTTGTCTCATTATCCACTCAGTTCAGATCCTACAACAAACCAAACACAGCGATTGCGGTTTCAATATCAGTTGAGGCTCATTTTCATTTTCACAGCTCATATCATTCACTTTAATGCTAGAAATGAGTTTCTAACAGAAGAGTGGTGGTTAAAACTGTGTGTTTGGTGGTTGCTGAACTGATTTGGCGAGAGACTAGAGTGGGATTATGTTAGAAAGGAACAAAAACAGACAAACTGAGAGAGAACTAAGTGTAGTAATCGTTCTCACCTTGTACGGCTCCTCTGCTAGTCTGACAGTTCGTGCTTCTTTGAGCCATGTGTCGCTGGAGTGGAGGGTGTGCACACAATCCCTGAGAGATGATGAAGTAAGTAAGATGATTTACACATGAAAAGAACAATGAGAAATGTTTCATTTAACATGCAGATATTCCCACTTGCCTCAAAAATGTAACGCTTTGCTCATGGCTTTAGCCCGCGTTTTGCTTGTATTTAAAGATGCATTTTCATTTGTGAGCAGTGCCTAACAAACATCAACAGACAACAGCCACAGCTTAAAGCACGCGACAGAATAAGCAATCAAATAGCACCACCACATGGACACCGATGCTCACAGCAAAATTTAATTCTGAGTCCTGATTCAACTGAACCTCCTACACACACGGCCAATGATTGTGTGTCCTCCAGAGCATCACAGGTCCAGGCCGAACCTGCTCTTCCTCCTATGACAAGATGGTAAAACCTCCTAGAGATCAAAACTCAAGCTGCATTTAGGTGCATCAATGCTAAACACCTGACCAGTGTACTTTCGTACAAACCTATTAGATCGTGGGCAGCAGACTATATATCTGCCAGTCAATGTCACAACAAATAAGTCTGCATTTTTCACACTTTTGGCAGTGTTGAAATGGTGACAGACCTTATCGATTCAGTTGTATCTGATCTAGTAAAGCAGACTGTGGAGGATCCGGCTCCTGAACTGGGACACAGCATTTGAATTCCGTAGAAATAAGAGGATTTGTAACAGACTTCTTTCATAGTCTGTTACAAATCCACATTAACAGATTATACTTATACTAAAATTCAAATGTATTCACAGCAGACTGTTCTACCACTGACCTGGAGTAAACTGGTTCTCCTCTGCAGTATCCCAGCACGGCAGCTGTTGAGGGGTAGATAGCTTCATATTTCAGCAGGTGCCTCTTTAAGGCATACAGCGGGTGGTTCTTATACTCCGCTACTGAGATCGGCAGAGGTTTATTCAGCAGCTTATTCTGGAGCTGGATGGACAACAGACAGCACAGAGAGAAGAATGGTGATACGTATAAAGAAGTGTTAAACTAGTTGTGAAGAAATATCAGAGAAATATGAACTTCTTGCTCGCACAAGAGGGAACAGTGAATGAACCAGAAACTTTCATATGATTTCATCATTTGTAGCCAAAAATGATCAAATCTTTTCATGCTTTGATTGAGACTTTACTCTGGGTTACTCAGGGAGTCCTTTTGATGTGAGACCCACTCTCCATCATCTTTTACTATTTAAAGAGGAAGAGAAAAGGCATTTGAGAATTTGGCACATTAGTCAATTTATGAATTAAAACATCAGCCGTGTGTTGAAGGGACATCACGTGTCCAGTGCTCCATGCACGTGAAATCCAATAGAATACATATTCTTCTCAGTGATTTGGGGTGATTAGCATTAAACACAACCATACAGTAAAAACATGGACCTAAGAGAAGTGGCCTGAACACTCATAAATAAAGAAGAAAACTCAATAAAGCTAGCTTTTAGTTGTAAGAAGAATCTGGTGAAAAACAACAAAAAAAATATTAATGTAGACAAAATTTGTCATCTACTATAATTTTACATGATAAAAGTCAATATGTTTTCATGGGGCACCAGAGCCAACAGTCCTTCTACCCTCACTACTTAATGCGTACGTTGACTAGGAGGCCACTTTCTTGAAAAGTGTGTTTTCCTTTAATGTTTCACTCAGGGAGACACACACCTAACACCATCAACAAGACACTCTAAATAGTAATAACTGAATGAAAAATGTGTCTCCAAAAAATATCAACAAATTAAGAGTTTTATATATGTTTCTGTGTGTTTGAGCTCTTAGAGCGGTTACTGTCTTGGAGGATGGATGGATGTGTATACCATAAATCTTTGGATCTGTCTGTCTCACCTCCTTGTCCTCCTTTCTGTCCCTCTCGTCCTCGGGTCCCAGGAACGGCTCAAGTGTTTCCTCCCACCATTCTTCATCCACTCGTCTCTTCCTGGATGACGTCATCCACGTGGGATCATACTTCTTTCCTAGGTCCTTCACGAACCCGCCCCCGTCCACCGACACAACGTACGTGAGTGGTGCTGTTGCATTCTGGGAGCAGAGGTGAGGCATCCCAACGCCGTGCTCCACATCCACGCAAACCCAGGAGGACGTTTTTTCCAGAAACACCTCCAGCCACTCATCTGCTCCAGGCCCCTCTCTCTTTCTCCCGCTCCTTCTCTTTGTTCCGTTGCTCGTCGTTCCTTCTCGTTTGTCATCATCTTCCTCACATTCCTGGTCCTCCTCCGTTACCTGTTTTTTCCCTCCAACACTCCTTCTCTTCTGAGCTGCAGTATTCTTACTGTTGGCCACTTTCACTTTGTTCTTCCCTTTCCCCTTGTTCTTCTTTGTGGATGTAGCGTCGCTCTCTGAATCCACACTGTCCTCCTCACTGGATGCCTGAAAATCGTCCTCATCGCTAAGCCTCTCGTCCTCCATTTCCCCATCGCTGTTGCTCTCCTCCTTGTAGCTGACTTTTGAGGCGATGCTGCGGCGTTTTGAGTTCTTTGGTCTCTGCCCTCCTGATGTTATAGCCTTCTCCTCTTCCTCATCATCCTCCTCCTTTATTTCTCTCCTCTTTGCTTTCTTTCCTCCTCTGTCTCCTTTGGTTTGTCCCCCTCCTGCTGGTCTCTTAGTGCCAGGAGAGACCTTCGGCTCAGGGGAGGTTGTCTTGGAGGTTTCCTGTCCTGTTTTGCTCTTTCCACGTGAACCAGCAGATGTTTTAGCCTCTTTTCCCTTGAGAGAAGACAAAGAGACATTTAGATTAAGTGTAAATGAACAGAAGATGCACAGATTTATGCAGAGGTAATATCATGTGTGCATTTTGTACAATAACAGAGGGTGTTCACTGATGAGCTTTGCTAATTAGAAATGAAAATGCCTACAGTACAGAGCATGGATTCCCAAAAGATTGCAGAGGAGGTAAATTCATTTAAAATGATAGAAATTACAGTATGACTAAAAAGAAGATATCCACATATGACACTTTTAGTGATTTCATGTATACAAGTGATCTCTTTCAGATTAACCTGTTTAAACCTGCCCTTCAAATCCTCTGTTTCCATGGATGAACAAATAATTCTGTGCACATTTAACTGCAGTCCTTGACTATGTGTTGCAGCTGTAAATACATCAGTATCTTCTAATGGGCTCCATAACAGATTATCAGCACCTTGGCGGACGGAGGTTTGAGAGGAATCGGCTGCAAAGAAAGAACCAATCGGCAGGAGAGCTGCAGAGACCTCAGGGCCAACAGGAACAGCTACAGGAGACACAAAACACAAAGGAGCAGAATTACTTGACCAATTTTTTCTCACTCAAACGCTGCACTCATTTTACATCATTTTACATCATTAAATGGACTAGACTTATGCCAAAACACCAACATGAGTCATCTCCTGGTGGTCTCTTGCTGACAGGCTGGCAAGGCGCCGCTCCAGCAGAGCCCGGGGGTCCGGTCGCTCCTCTCGAGGAAGACTGGGGTTAAGAGTGAACGTTACTCTGAACCTGACAAGTAAGAGAGGGGGAGTGGTTGATTTCAACAAGTTGATATTAACTGATAAGGTGAGGCTGATGAAGCCGTTAACCTGTTAACACTCTGTTTTACACATTGTGGCGTAAAAAGCAGCCCCAGGCACCTACGCACATGTCATATTTCAGATTTCAACAAGCACACACCATTTGAGCAGTCCAGAGAGGTAGTTCTGGTCGATGCGCTCCTTGGCGACCATGCTGAAATGGCTGGGCAGCAGCGACAGGGTGATGGCCAGCAGGTCTGGTTCACTGCACAGACGGTTGCGGAACATCCCACTGGCTATCAGGCACATGAGGTGGACCTGAGAGGCCAATCAGAGGATTAATAACCGAAATCCCACAGTGGTGACTTTGCATCAGCGACAGGATTGAGAAACAGCGGTGAGAAGAGCAGGAGGGTTCGATCTGTTTTCACCTTGTGTGTGTCTTCCAGCAGGTCCTTCTTGTATCGGTTCATCATCCGCCTCAAATATGTCTCAAACTCCGCCTTCCTCTTTTTCCTGATCAATAACAAATTATGATTGGTAGATTAAAGCAGGCAGACGTTTTCTCCACATAGTATATTCACAAATCTAAAATACATATACACAAACAAACTAGTTGGCTGTTGAAAATGCGAGTGTATGTTTGAAATCTGAGAATTTGCTTCCCTAAATATTCCATGAAGATGCAGAGTGTCGGCAGGTTGGATTGAATGAATTCAGATAGATAGAAATTAAAATAAAAACAAAAAAATACATAGTTGCTGTGTGCTCAATCATGTCACATTGAAGTGAAAGTAAGTTCACAGAACTTGAGGTTCTTTTGTAAATTCAAAACCTGGTCATAGAAAAAGAAGCACTCTTCAGGCATTCTATAGGAGAACATCAAGAAAGTGTGACTAAATAGAGGCTAATACTGACTATCTTTTCTGTTCCTAAGAGTGCCTTAAGAACATTTTCTTTTCAATAACAAAGGTGTTTTCTAATGTTGCTTGGAACTTTATTTGATCCATTTTATTTCAATTACATTTATTATAATAATTTTGCAACTATAAATGATAAAATCACTGCAAAATAATATTTTACATGTATGTTCTGAATACACACGAACATTAATGTCCACTTACTTTTTCCTGACTTCTGGGGTCTCAATCTCTATCTCAACTGGCTCAGAGGGCAGGACGGCTTCTGGTGCTGGACCGAGCGGCGCATCCAGCTCTGATCAACACACAAACACACACACACACACACACACAAACACACACACACACACACACACACATACAGTCATTTCCATTTGTCACTTTCCTCCCAACATTGCTATCTACCTTGTGAAAGTAATGTTTTCTGACTTTTTATGTAAACGTTAAGAGTTAAAAATGTAGTATCATACACAACAAGCTAACACCTGTTTTCTGCTGATCCCTCACTTACCTTCCACTTCCTCCCAATCATCCTCCTCTTCTTCACTGTCGTCGTCTTCCTCCTCCACTTCTTCTTTCTCTGTCTTCTTGGCCTTCACCATACCCACGGGAGCTGCTGAGGTCACCATATCAAAGTCGTCCTCACTGTCACTCTCCTCCTCCTTCACTGGTGACTGGAAGTATTCACTGGTTTTGACAGCAGTGGCAGAGGCGGCGTTCTCTGCAGCTCGTTTCCTGGAGGAGCGTGGTTTGGGTTTGACCTTCCTCTCAAGCTTCTCCTCTTCCTCTGTAGGGTCATTGTCTGGAAAATTTAGTGGTGTAAAGGGATACTTTAAGGTTTTCAGTTTTCAGCTTCACACTTTTTATGCATTTTATAGTTAAAGTCATTGTCATCTAAAGCTTCTATATTTAGCATTAACGAATTTCATGAACTATCTTGCCTTTGTATTAGCTTTAATTTTATGTTTTGATCAGGATTATTGATTATTATCAGTTCTGAGACGCCAGGATCAAATATGATATTTGAAATATTGTCATTTGTCATGTCATTTGAAATTTTTAAAATTTGAAATGAAAAGATTTTTTGGTTTACATGAGTGATTGTGTCAATGAAACACCAGATTATATTGTAAAATCAAGCATTTTTAAGTATATTCCAAACATACAAACATATTCCTAACCTTAAAAACATAATCATTAAAATTAAGCATTTTCCAAACTTTCAACATTTTGTCTGAACCCTGTTGAAAAAAGTAAAAAGGTGCTGTTTTTTTGTCCTAAAGCTCTTAAGCATTTCTGCCAACAGGTCATAGGAAAAGATAATTTTCTACAGGGGGTCAAACACGAATTAACACAGCGGTGGCTGAGGTCCTCCTCACAACAGGAAGCAGAGCAGTTTATGTAAATTACCTCAACCGTAGTCTCATTTTTATTATAGTAAATACAGCCCGTTACCAATAATGCTGCTGATTGAACACACTATTTGAGGTTATCCTGCCGCACTTGTTTTCTGAAGAGAGTACAGCAATGCCTCAAAGTGCATTTAAAGACAAATACAGACACAATCAAATAAAAATGGGAAATGAGAGAGGCAGATGTGTGTATGTAAATGTATTGTGCATGCTCTACACAAACACACACTAAGAATAGAAATGGTCCCCTGGTATCACATTTATGGAAAAATTCACAGGTTTCATGCTTTGATGAAGTGGAGCACAGATGTGTATCTGGGTCAGCAGATCCACATCAGCCAAACATGCACCTGCACTTTGGCTGCTCCGAAAAAGTCTTTTTAGTGGCAACAATAATAAAGCAGCTACATGTATGAACACAAATCAAACCATAATGAAAATATGAGGATTCTGGACCACTGAAGACATCCAGTTATTCTGATACTCCATACTGAGGTCAGAATAATCAGTGATTTCTCTCTAAATACACTGGCTCATCACTCTCTAGGGTCAGACAATAAACCAGTATCACCTATCAACTTTCAGTGAAACCATATTGTAACGACAACCTGTATTTATATCATATCACTGCACCACATTTTGTTGTTCAAATCAATTCATTTCTGACAATCTGTTGCTATTAACCAACACAAACAAGTCATTGAAGGTTTTCTTTTACATAAATGAACGTTTTATAATTGATGTAATTCATAACAAGTGAAAACAAGGCAACGTTTCTTGCATTGAACATCTGTTTCCTATTTTTATGTGTGTTTTACATACACACACGCACATATATTTGCCGTATCATTCTATATAATTACATTAGACAGGCTTACTATGGCTGATGGTACAGGCATTAAAATGTATCGTTGATCCTACATCACCAACACCTTATACTGGTGATAAATGGTGATAAACACAAGTTAGGAAGCTACATATTGTTTTCTCATTCATTTCTCGGATGCATTACCTGCATCATTCTTCTTCGCTCTCGCTTTTGCTGCGCTGCTCTTTGCCTTCAGCAGCTGCTTCAGTCTCTTTGTATGGGCCCCGGTGTCTGCACTCTCCCTCCGCTTCGCCATGCCGTCTTTCCGTCAAACTTCTCTAAATCAAGAATAACTCTTTTTAAAAGTGTCTCTTGGTAAAACTACACTGGCGGAAGTCCCTCAGCTCTCCGCATGCTTTAGTGTAAAGGTGGAGAAACTGCAGTTACCCAACACTTGGCTGTGCAGCTTTCATAACACAGAGATGAGGAACCCGGTTGTTTTGGAGGCAGGACTCCGACGTCACGTCCGCTTCTTCTTCTTCGCTGCTAATATGAGCACTGCAGGCTCTGCAGCACTACATACACACACACACACACACACACACACACACACACACACACACACACACACACACACACATATATATACACTACTCACAAAAAGTTAGTGATATTCGACTTTCATGTGAAATATATGGAAAATGTAAAAAGTGAATGCTACAGTGATATTATATCATCAAAGTAGGGCATTTAAGTAGAAGCATGCAATGGTCATTTCTTCATCTTACACAATTTATTTGAAGAAAATCTAACAACAGTGGTAGGTATACCACAACAAAACATTTTCAGTGTCTCAATAAATTGGGATGTGGCCAAAGGACGTCCACTCCTCTCCTTTCTGTGACTCTTCCAGTCTCTGTATCACTGTTCCAACCTCCTGATGACACTCTGTGACCCTCTAAGCTCAGTGAACACCTCCGTCTGAGGACTTCCTGTTTGAAGCCTCCAGTGTTGAGGTGCTGCTGATCAACTGTTAGGTGTCGTCTTGGTCTCATGATGTCAGAATGTGAACAGCACGATGAGGAGGACTGTTTAAATACCAATTCTACCTGAAGCAGGAAATGTATTGGTGGATTCATGGATCAAACCTGTTGTGAATGTTGCTGTTAAGCTTCTTGTTAGAGAACAGCAACTTGTGCAAAAAGTACTGAGACACTGAACAGTTGGACATGTGCATTCAAAGGTTTAGAGAAAGTCACATTAAGTTCACCTGGAAAGGTTAGAATGCATTTTAGGTTCATCCTGAAATTTCACCTGAAAGCTGAATATCCCTAACTTTTTGTGAGTAGTGTATATATATATACAGACCTGACTACCTGTCACCATCTCAGCTTAAAGTTTAGAGCAGTATTTTAACGTGGAAATCCAATATTTCCTTATTTTGTCGATATCAGGGCTCTATATTTATGTCCTACAGTGTACTAAGAGTATTTCCTCTCCTGTGCCGGTTTAAAATGTTGGTGTGTGCCTACATCATGCAACAAGATGTGATAGAGATCGTTCTGGTTCAGTTTTATAATAGTGGAGACAGAAACAAAACCCCAATTGAAGTGAATACTTGACTTAACATTCATCAGGTAGATGGAAATTGGACTCCAAATAATTGTTAGTGTTGCTTTACATCCTCTGGATGTGCAAATAGGTAACTG
This sequence comes from Pempheris klunzingeri, assembly GCF_042242105.1. Taxonomy (NCBI): domain Eukaryota; kingdom Metazoa; phylum Chordata; class Actinopteri; order Acropomatiformes; family Pempheridae; genus Pempheris; species Pempheris klunzingeri. Next base: position 24,659 of record NW_027254978.1, read on the forward strand.
TTTGCCACCAAATTAATCATATTGACCTTATAAGTAAAGCAGATTCATTTATCTTAACACAAAGAGTTTAAAAAGCAAGAAACAGAGAGCCTGGCTCTGTCAAAGGGTAAAAAAGTAATGAAAATACTGACTTCCTGGAGTCCTGCAAGGAAACAATAAAGAAAGAAGAGTCATGACTGATGAAAGTATATAGAAACACACTAAAATTCAACATGGTTTGACCTTTGATGAAGACGGGCCTCTACCAAATACAATAACACACTTCAGACTAATTTTTTGTTTCAGATGTGTGCATTTATTTATCTGCTGTTGGTTTCTTTGAAAACCAGAAAAGGAAGGGTCATTACATCACGGTGCAGCATGTGAACATACATTGGTGCCACTCTTGATACTTTGACTTGGATGAGCCCTGTGAAGTATGTCTACAATCATGTTTGAATACTCTTTGGAGACTGACAGCAGTTAAATAAATGTGCACATTTGGAAAAATCACTGTGTCTTCTATTCTCTGAAGTGTCTTCTTTTAGTAGACCCATTTCCTCATCAAAAGTCATTCCACATAGACATGTGTTGTTGTTTTAGTGTATTTCTTAGGCATCAATAGAATTGGCACCAAAGTCTGGACTCAAGCAGAGCATTAGACTGTTGGCGTGATGATGTCATGATGTTCCATCTTTATTAGTTTCCTTGGAGTTCTGTCGTGTAACTATGAAGTTGCCAGGCAACCACTAAGACGTCAGGAAGTCTCTGCACCCGGCCAAGAAATAATCCATCACATAACCCCACACAAAACTGTTTCTATTCTTTAGTTTTTGTACGAATTGAACTAAAGAGATATAATGTGTTGTGTCCAGTCTTCATGCTATGCTAAACTAACAATATTTTGGCAGATAAATTACAAACAGTATTTAATATACAAACAGAGTGGTGTCAATCTTCTCCACTAGTCGCAAGAAAGTGCATGCACTTATTTCCACAATGTTGATCTTTTATCAAATCGTGCAAACTTTCAAAGATTGGAATTGCTCTGATGAGAAATTTGTCACAGTAAAATCACAGCTCCTTTAGTTTCCTGTTAAAAATCTGGTTGCATCTATTTATGTCAAAGCTTGCCTCAGATGATGGAGGTCCATGTGAGCCTGGCATACAATTCAGTCCTTATAATAGTAGGCCAATAATTATTGTATTGTTATTGTTCAACAGCGTATAAATGTTCCTGTTACCTGCATTTTGGGTCTGACAATTTCCCCAATTTCAGAAGTAGATACTTGTGAGCCACTGAACTTCCACTTCTGGTGTGTATGTCTTATGGTTGGTTTGGTTCGCGAAAATAGAGCCCTCTTGTGCACACAAAGCAGCAACTAACCCACTGTCGACTTGTGCACTGAGAACGACAGATGCTCAAGTGCAGTCCCGCAAGGGGGGGCAACACAATACCAGATTTTGGACACTGAGGGGCGGTGTTGTGCTATATGTGAGGCTTAACTACAACATGTGAGGTGTTCGAGAGGTGTGCGAGAGAGGCCAGTGAGGGGGGCATTGTCTCTGTTCCAGCTCCTCATGCTCCTGATATTAAAACGTCATCTTCAGCTCTGACAGTTTTTCGCCGTGACACGTTAATAACTACATTCACAAGGTTTCATAAAAGAGACGCTCATGCTGGGTGGCCACGCAACCACCTGGCAACAAAATAGACTCTTCTGTTTATATTTGAAGTGTTTACAGAAGGAGTTCAGAAGTGTGAAACCAGATACCAGATTTTGTAAATGTTTCCTCTGATTTAGTACAAATCAACCACCAACCACTCCGAGAAAGATGCTATAAACTCAGGCTTGTAGTTTCCTTCCACCACCTGAACGGCCCACTCTCACTACTTTGACTTTTTAAAATCACTCCACACTTTCAGCTGCATTACCACACAACGGTAATGTAATATGTGGCATAAATAAATCATGACCTAGAATCCGGTGTGATGGATTACCTAACTCGAGACAATTTCAGGTTCATATTCACACCATACTGTAATGAATGGAAGCTGGGGGCTGCCATATGGAGGCTGCCTTGAATGTGGAAGGTTAAAAAACATACATTACGATGCAGTAGTTAGGTTTGAAGTATGGTGCTCTGTGCAGCGTGATGTAAAGCTTAAATAAAACAACGCACGAGTACCAGTGAAGTCATTTACAGAGCTTAAGGTCAGAGCCACAGTCCCATGACGCAAAAGTGACAGAATAATTTTTATGAGGACTTCATATTTGATACATATCAGTGATTTGTGTCATTTTCTCTTGTAATATGTTTTTTTTAATGACAGAATGAGTGTCCCAGACAAATAAGAAAAGCATTTATAGCATTTATGGGTTATTGTACATAATTCAGTCTGTTATGATGGTGAATGGATCCTCCAGTGTCCACAGGAATATGAGATGACTGACTAACTTTATCTGGCAAAATCACCTGGCTCAGCGGTCATGTCTGAGAGGGAGTATTCTCTAATCTAGAAACAGAAGAGTTCCTGTAAGTTTCCACCTTTATGATTTCAAGTCATCTGAAGCAGAAGCACAATTGACAAATGTATGCCTGTATGCCTCCGAGCAATGAACTCGTAGAAGGTCATTTCACACCATGATAGAAAAGCAAAGTTTCACTTTCTATGGGTTTTATGGGTTGATGCTGTCTTTTTCTATGGAAAATGTTTTCCTCTGACACCGATACAGTCCTGCTCAGTGATGTGATCCTGTCCCGTTAAGAGGGTATTATCAATATATTGTTTTTATGGAACTGGAAACTGGAGCACTATTAAAAAGATCTTAAATTTGATTCAACTATGTCAGGAGGACTTAGAACTAAACTGGCTTCAGATGTGAGAATATGGCTATCGACCATTTCACTGCCTTCCTTTCAGTGCATGCTGGGATAGTCTCTTAAGTGGGTAAAAGACCACGACTGAATGAGTTCTTCATCTTGTCATTTTGCGACGGGCCTACGCGATCCCCCCACAACAAGTTCTGCCTCCTCGGTCCAAATCAACTTTGGTTACTTTCAGTTCAATAAAATTTTCCATTCTGCTCTGTTGTGATCCTTATCAATCTTGTTGGGATTCTCTGGCAGATGTGTGTGTTTCACTTCAGAGAGCCGTCTGTCAGCTGATACAGGCAGACAGCTTCAGACTGACTCGCTGCAGTCGGGGCCTGATGGGACCAAGGGACCATTTCTGTCCTGAATGTGTCTATGAGTAAGGCATGCACCATACATATGCATACCTATCACATGCATACGCTCAAATGAATGCATGTTCATGTGTGCAGTGTATGTGCATCCATATTTCTGTGTGTGCGTGACAGGTTTTCGCTTCACGGTCTCCTGAATGTGTGCATGCATTTATTGCCTTCTGTAAGCATGAAGGCTCTTGAGAGTGTGCTTATACATACATAGTTTTGTGTGTGTGTCTGTGTGTGTGTGTGTGTGTGTATGGTAGCAGAGCTTGAGTCCATGGTCCAGTGCGCTGTGCTCCCAGCGCGGTGCATGGCTTCCATCCCTATATGAACCATCAGTACAGTCAGATAGGAATAAAAAGCCATACAGCGCACTGGGCATTGGGAAAACTGGATTTTAAGAGCAGGGAAACACACACACACACACACACACACATAGACACATACACCGAAACAGTCAGATGATAAATGGAAAGACATTAAAATAAACCCCCCTGGGGCCTGTCACACTGGAAAACAGGATAACAGCAGGCAAAGGACAACAGCTCCCACAGAGAAGGACACTGATAGAAGACAACACTGGGCCCTGTATACTGAGTATACTGGGGATACTGCGTCATACTGGGCCGAGGACTGACGAAAGGACTGACTAGAGGACAGACAGTGTGCCGGTCAGAGGGAGAGAAGCCTCAGCAAAGATGAGTGAAGCAATTTGGTGTTGAGGTGTGGCAACAGGTGGGACACCCACCCCCAAAACACAGAACTGGGCTTTTTATTCCCACAGTGTTGTCTCCAAGGTGGCTGGATCTCCAACTGTGCAGCTCTTGTGTCGTGGCGATCAGACTGAACAACCCCGGCACAACCGGTGCCTTTTTGGTAAGAATCTGAAGAATCTTGACTTGTTAACCTTCATACACTGCCACCTTCTAGATGGTGAAGTCACAGAAAGCCCCTTTTCGGATACTGGATAACAGCACAAGTTGGTCATTTTTGATCCCTACATATCCATACTTCCTTTTATATTTTTAAATCGTCATCTCATCAAACACAGGTTAATCACTTTCCCTCCCTTCAGCTTCAGCTCCAAGGGCACGGATGTCTAAGCCTTGTAAAAAGAAAGAAAGAAAGAAAAGCACTCACCCGGGTGTCTATACTAACAGAATAAAGACCAAAATGTTACAAAAATACATTCTTATATGTTCATTTGAAATATAATAATTAGTATAGTAATAGTATAATAATAGTTTCCTCCTTGGCAACAAGCATCTGTGAAAATTGGAAATTCAGTTCAAATCTATATTATCTCCAAATTGTTTTTGGTCCAATTTATACTTATTTTGAAACATTCAGGCTACTCTGCACTCTCCGGCCTGTGTGATGTGTGTTTTAATAAATTCAAACCTGATTTTCTTCTTATATGTTTTGAATGAAAGTTTTGGAATTTCTCTTTTTCTTTTCCTCTGAGAAGATCACACCAGTGCCTCAAAGCCTGCCAAAAGAAAATTCAGCCAGGCATTTTGTATCAGAGTAAATCCAAAGGTTAGGATGTAATAATTTGTTCTTCAAGAGGAGGGGTCAACTCTTCCACCAATGAGCTCTGAGGCACCTGTTGGACTGTTGGATGGGCACCACATGCTGCAAACTCAGATTCACACATTTTTTTTTTATGAAACCAGTTTTCCAAAAAAAGAAAACCTGTCAGACAGAGTGATGGTTTCACATGTTCCACAGAGCAAACAGCTTGTTTTCCTTTAATGAAGAGTCACATCTTTGATACCAGTGTGGACAACCTCCTCATTCTGCCACATTTGGACATTTGTTTCTGGAATATTCCTGAAACAAGGTATGTTAGGCTTGATAAAAAAAAAAAAAAAAAAACTGAGAAAGAGTGAGTCTCAATATGTTTTTAGCAATAAGTTCTGTGCAACATACTTGAGAAATATAAAATAATCACTTCTGCTGGATACACACATCCTGTTCTGTATTCTAGGCTCTAATAGGATCCATGAATTACTTGGAAGAGGATTGAAAATTTGTCAAATGACTGCATTAGAATAAGAATAAAGCCCCGCAAGTCTCCCTACAAGTCTAGAGTAGGTATGTTATTATTGTTTTCTACAGAAATTAAGCCCGAGAAACCATTCCCGTCGCGCATTAAGAGGCTTCACAACTTCAAGGAGCGGATATGAAATAAATCCAATTACCGAGCTGTCAATCAAGACGCTAATTAGTGCGACTCCGGCAGACTAAGTGGCATCAAGGCTGGAAACTCAAAATAGAGGCGACGGAGAGACGCGTAAAAAATATCACACAAAACGGGCAAATTTGTCGCTGAAAACTGAAGTACCGCAAATAAACCTCATCAGACGCTCCCTCACACAACCTCTAGACGGGCTGCTGCTATTTCTGGATCGCCTCAGACAAGCAACAGCAGAGAGAGAGAGAGAGAGGGAGAGGGGAAAAAAAAAAAAGAAAGAGAAAGAAAGAAAGAGAAGCGAGCATCCATGCAACCGATCCGGAACACGGCGCCTCTGTGCCCGCACCCCTTGCGTCCCTTGGCCGGGCTGCTGGAGCTCCTCAGCCCCGCCGGGTGATCCGAGCACACAGGGTCCGGCTTCAAACAGGTGGGCTCCAGGCTTGTGCTTCACATCGCCTCTGCTCAAGGCCTGAACAATTGTCCAAAATAGTAGTTTGTCCCCTGCTCAGTCCTCTTGTCCTGAGAGAAGGGGTCGTGATGCTGCCGCTGCCACCGGTGGATATGTGGAGTTTGATCGCCCCTTTACGCATCTGTGCGTATTTCCATTCAGCGGCAGAGGCAAACAGACAGAGAGAGAGAGAGAGAGAGAGAGAGAGGGAGAGAGAGGGGGGGAGAGAGAGTGAGAGGAGGGAGGAGGTGTGGTGGAAAAGGGAGAGGAGGAGGGGGTGAGGTAACAAAAGCCCCTGAGTGAGGAGGAGCCAACGAAAAAGAGGGATGAGAGAAAAGGGACAGGGAAAAAAGCAAGGAGGGGGCATCATCATACCTGAACAGGAGACCCCCCTCTGCTTGTGTGTCTGTGTGTGTGTGGAGACAGACAGGGGGTGTGTGTGTGGGAGGGGAGGCTTATGTCGCCTCAGTGATGCGCAGTGTTAATAAAAGCCGGGCAGAGGGGCTGAATAGGGCTCTTTTCTGTCTCATTCAAATACCGCCAGAAAGCACTTTCATTCTGCTGATAAAGTAGGGAGAGAGTGTGTGTGGTGGCACGTTGGGGCGAGGGAGTGTGTGACTGTGTGTGTGTGTGTGTCCATCTGCATCTCCATGTGTTTGCCCTCTCTCTCTCCCCGTCTCTCCCCCTGTCGCTCTCAGTGGCATTTACACTGCAAGCAGCCAGACAAACAGACGGCTGGGTGTACAGCCTGACCGACGGCCGATAAACAGAAGCCCCAAAGTCAGACAAGAAAGTAAAGATAGTAGAGAAAGGAAGAAGACGAGAAGAGCCAAATCAAGTTATGAGCTTGTGATGTGAGCAAGGTGAAAGACGAGGGGAGAGAGAGAGAGAGAGAGAGAGAGGTGAGCAAGGCAGAAGAAATGGAGAGCTGTAAAAGGATGGATAAAGATGGAGAATAACAGTCCTTGGCACCCTCTTGGCAGAGATAGAGGAGGGCAAACAAAAGGGAAGCAGCCAAAAATGTCTACAGACGAGACAGAGACACACAAAAAAGACAAGAGGTGAAGGGGGAAATAAAAAGAGACAGAGAATAGGACAAGAAATAGAGAGAATAAACGAGAGAATTTGGGAGAAACACTTCACAGGGATAAAGTGGAAATACTTGCTCTCGGTCTCCCTTTCCTCCACCTCCTCCTCTTCTTCCTCCACCTCCTCCTCCTGCTCCCAGGGGCTCGGCTGGAGTTGCATTCCTACGCGTCGCTCTCAATCCCTGTTACTCCCGGCAACACAGTTCCTTGATCTGGTCCCACGTCATGCCGGGCAGAGGAGGAGAAGGAGGAGGAGGAGGGAGGGAGGGAGGGAGGAGGAGGAGGTGGAAGCATGGGGGTGGGGTGGGGTGGGGTGGGGTGGAGGACACGATTGATGATAAAATGGGTAAGAAGAAGGAGAGTGAGGTGGGTGTGAGAGGAGAGGAGCTGAAGGAGAGGAGGGAGGTGAGTAAGGAGGGGGGGAGAAGGTGAAGGAAGGATTGAGAGAGGAAGAGGGGAGGAAGACGGGGGGAAACACGAGGGGAGAGGTGAGAGGAGGCGAAGGAGGTGACAGAGGACACAAGAAGGGGAGAGGACAGAGGAGGAGGGATGGGGTGAGAAGACAGGAGGTGGAGAGGGGAAGAAAGGGAGGGAGGGGTGAGGAAAAGGAGGAGCGAATGTGTGTGGGAGGAGAAAATAGGAGGAGGAGAAAAAGAAGTACCCTAGAAGTGTAGAAGTCGTAACACCCCCAATAACCCCCCCAGTCCTCATTCTTGATTAAAATAAAATTAAAAGTAAAATCACTTTTAAGGATCATTTGCTTCTCTCGAGGCCATTAAAGTCAAATGGGTTTGTTCTGAACTGCCTGGCTTAATAAAGTTCAACAAACTACAGTTCAATTGAGTGAAAGAGAAAGATGGATAGAATAATAAAGAAGACTGAGAGGTGACAGCACACATGGCTGAAGTCGCATTGGAGAAGTGGTGGCGTTTTAAAATGCCTGTGGCACCAGACAGGTGGGACGTCAGCCAACAAAACACAGGGAAATAAAGTAGAGAAAAAAACCAACACAGAGAAAATGTACAATGTGGACAATCAGGACGCTCAAATTAAAGATGGATTGTAAACAAAAGTTAAGATTGTGGATCCAGGAGGACATTGAGAAACTGCAGAACCTGGAAGAGGACAGGACACAGAGCCAGAGGCAAAGTACAACGTTCAACACAGATAGAAGAAAGGAAACGGGGGGGGGGGGTGTGTGTGTAGTCATGTGGTCCATTGTGAATACAAAAATATTGATTACAACTGCTTTAACAATGTGGCTCGTACAAAAGGACCCCTTGTGCTACAGAGACTTAACAGTCTGCAGGTTTTTTGGTCCAACCACAGACGCCAGCACTCCTTCAAGTAGAAAGGAAAAATTAAGCAGTGAATCCACCTGCAGAGGTGATTAGTTGGATTAAAACCTGCAGGCTGAAGACTGGATGGAAAAAGATGGCTACCTGTGGCCTGAGGCGACGAGACAGAGTGCTTACAAACCTCGCCGTGTTTGGATCTTGCTGCTTTAGTGTAGGCCAATAATACGACACCAAAATTAACAATACTGTGGCAGCTTTCCTGAGGAAACAGGACACAGTTTGCTTTGAGACAAAGCAATAGACAGCGTTCATCAGGAGAAACGGCCACATGCGACACCGATAAAAAGCTCTGGAGGTGAAAGCGGCTCTGATCGGGTCATTGAGCTGCACTCACAAGTAGCAACTCTGGACTCTCAAGCATGTACGAACAGAAACAGGATGTATTCACAAAGTAAACACGAGGCTGTGTCGGACTGGCCATCCCTGAGGAGATACTATATACAAAAATACAGGCATCCACCTTAATGACTAATCCTGGGCTACATAATGGCCACGATGGGCGGACTTGATTCAGCATTCATAGATGTTTCTGTGTGCCTCTGGGTGGAATGGTAATGTAATGCTATCTTGCGCTCCAAGGATGGTTACAGCGAACTGTATTACTGCAAATGGTGTTTATTGATCCTCGTGTGAGAAGAGTGGGTGAGATGAGAAGGAATTATGAGGGAGGCAAAGGTTAAAGGTCAACTCATCTAGGCTTTGCAGTGCAATTCCAGTACCAATATTTTCCACCGACTTAGTTTATCGTGTTTATGCCGCAAACTGTGACAAGTATTCAGGTTTTGTTTGAATGTATTTCTTCTCAGAGCTGACAAGCCTTTAAAAAAATCCAGACCATAAAATGACGCTAAAACAGTCTTGAAAACCAAACAAATAAAATAATTATAGTGTTAATTACAGTGGCTGACACATGATGTTTAATAATAACAGGCCTAATATGATCTGACACATCAGTCTAATCATAAAAGAGACTAGAAAAGAGAGGGTTCGTGGAAGGAGGAGTAAACAAAGCAAGGAAAATAGAGAGAAAGAGAGAATACAGGAGAATACATTTTTGGATAAAGGCAAGGAGAGTTTAAAAAGAGGAGAAGTAGGTGTAATAAAGGCGGGATCAAATGAGTTTCCTCATGGTGATGACAGCCACTCAGATCCAAATGTCAGAGGATATTACAGCCCACATCTCATTTTATACCTCAAACATCCCAACGGGGGTGTGTTTGAGGTATAAAATAACATTAATTGTACATCTTTAGGACCCACTAATACATAATGCATTTATAACTTTATCCCCCACACAACTACGACCGTTACAGATTTGACCTAAAGATTCAGAAATGCTCTACAGTTTCTCAGGTGCAGACGTGTGCATGCATACAAACAACAAGAGAAATCTAAACCACTGAAAGGCTGCAAGACAGATTCCACTTCTTTCACATCTTAAACGTCGCTTTAGAGCAGTAATGGACATGTTGGAATGCTCTTTGCTGGGGTTCATTACAACAAATAGCGAGGCTGCCCTTCACAGATCAAGTGCAAATAGGAGGAACACGGCAGAGATAAGATATCAGTCACTCTGATGGTCCATCCTGATTATTTCTAGAATCAAACAGGCGTTTGTGGTGATACCAGCGGCTGTTTTGCTACTATTATCACCTGCCGATCACAGAAATACTGAATCAAGCGTTTATATTTGAAGGCCTGGTGTCTTGGAGGTGTCTCTGGATAATGTTTTGCGGTGCACAGCAAGAGAAGAGTTTTATTTGTAAGTAGAGAACAACACTAAACCAGACTAAAGACAGAAAATCCAAGAACGATGTCGACAGGTGATCTTTGGAGGATACTGTGAAAAAAACATCACAACACTGACAGCTTAAAACCAAATGGAGATGCAGTAAAGTAAAGAGGTACCGCCATGTTAGTGGGTCTGTGAGGCTGGACAGGCGCCGTGGCACTTTTAGCTGCATGACACATCAAGTCACGTAATAATCAGAGGACCATCATTCACCGTCTGGAAAACTGAACCCTCCCACTTTGAACGACAACCTTAGTGGCTGTACTGCTGTTTGTTTCATGTTGCTATTAAAACATGACAAACATCTTTTCATAACCTTAACAAAGTACTTATTTCAAACCATACCTTTCTGTAAACCTAATTGTAATGTTTTTTTGTGCCTAAACCTAGCCAAACCTTTACTGTAGTGCTGTCCCCCAATTTGAAAAGCAGATCAGAAAACACTCTTATGTGTCATTCTAGAGGCAATGCTGAAAACAACTTACTGTAGTTGGTCGTCACATTTGGAGGACTTGTTGGGAGCTATGAACGTCTGTACAAACATTGGTGGCAATCCATCAAGTAGACGTTGAGATATTTCTCAATACTAGCGAAAACTTTGCCTTGCTGGTGGCACTACAGGAAAAGTCAGGCGATCACCAAAGTCATCAGACCTCATCCTCTGGGACCCATAAATGTCTGCACCAGATTTCATGGCAATCCATCCAATAGTTGTTTAGATATTTCCGTCTGGACCAAAGTGGCAGACCAACTGACAGACATTGCCGTCCCCAGAGCCATGCCGGCAGGGTGGCGGCTAAAAAGGAGGTCTTGTGGACTGAGATTTTAAACCAAGCAATCTCAGACATCAGATATGTGCAACACAACACATTGCTACTTATTTTTCCCCGTTGTCTTCCATCTTTTGTTTTGCATTTCTAAACATAAATGATGCTGAACAAGACTTATTAGTTGGCACATATGCATTGGCAACTGCTTTAAAGAGGCCATAATGTGCAGAAGGCTGCTCTGTACTGTGAATATGGATGTGAAGATGATACATCAGGGAGCAGCGAAGCATAACCAAGATTTTACAGCTGTAATCAAACACGCAGTAGCCAACCTGGAAATGATGGGAATTTTAATTTCTCTGCAAAGAAAAATACTCCATCTTAGCAGAGTTGGATGAAACACAAAGTATGTGTTGTATATTCTACTTCAAGAAGCCAGTTCAACTCATTAGAAAGACATATTTTGATAAAAGTGTCTGGTATGCTTCGACATACATAAACTATAAATAAAGAAATTGAGTAAAAATTACTTTACAAGCTCATTTCAATATATTTTTTTTTCTCAATGCATCAAACATATAGGTGAGTATGCTGGGAAAGAAAATCGGAAAGGCTGCATGTGTTCATATATTTGATTTAGATCAACTGTTACAAACGATCAGGAGTGAAAAGCCAGAGTGATAATGCAGACAAAAAAAGAATGTGTCTTTTTGATCATTGCTTTAGGCGTTTGATCCTCCAAAAAAAAGAAGAGAGGGAATTAGGTTTTTTATGCTTCCTACAAATTGTGGCTGCCTTTGCCTGACTGTGGCACGCTCACAAAACATTAGTGGCGTAAGAGAAGGTGAGCGAGGAGATGAGGAGAGGTGAGAAAAGACTGAAACAGGTGAGAGAGAAAAAAGGCAGAAAATGAGCAGCGCGGGGCAGAATTGAACACAACAGAAGAGAATAGGCTGCAATAGAAAAACATGAAATATGAAATATGAATAGACCCTTGATGATATTCCCACTCTATCTGTCTGTCAGCAGGACTTCATTGATATTCAGGGAGAGCTGCCCTTCTAGCAGCACATATCAAAAGGCAGTGTTATGATCAATAAATATGCCATGGGAATCAAAGCTTTTTTCTTTGATAGCGTTGGTCATTTGCCCAGAAACTGTTTGGAAGTGGGAGCCAGGTTTGAACGCAGTGTGGTATGAGTCACTGGTTACATTTACAAGAGAGCAGAAAATCTGATTTTTAACCTTTTGTGGGTCAGCTGAGCCGCTGATCCTCTTCACGCTGTCTCTTCAGTGGAGAATGAGATGCCGGGTGCCTCATCCCCGCTTAGACAGCCTTGAAAAGAACAGCTGTAAAAAAAGAAAGTTGGGATTGATTGTAAAAAATGTCCATAAACAGCTTGTACCCTTCGACTTTTTGATTGATAATACTGCAGTAATAACAAATTGTGTGACATTTCTGAGTTAACCTGTGGGTTTAGGACTGATTGAATGTTTGGAGCTGAATGAAACTGGTGTACATAAAATCCCTGAGGAAAGACTAAGCAGCGAAAATATTATTATTATATATCTTAGACCGGAGTTGTGTCACGCTCAGAGAAAAACGTTAAATCAGCCAAAATTATTTTAAGTTTAAATATTTGATTTCAAATGAATTATTAGTTTAATCAGGTTGTGGGTCCATGGTAAAACAGATCTTGATCTTGAAGCATTTTTTACTTCAAGAAAAACTAAACTAAATAAAGCCCATAGCAATTAAAAGTACATATGCTTATTCTTTTGACGACTGATCTATTATTATCATTATCATTATTATTAGGTAAAGGCAGGAGGATTCGTGCCTCTTTACTGTTGCATGGCTTGAAAATCAACTTGCAGAGGCGTCCTTGAGATGTCACTCTGAAGAGCAGTATAATTCTTAGCCATTCTAGTGGCGAGGCTCCAGGGATTGCAATGTGTGTTAGTCTGTTCAACACTTTGGTTCTGACAGAAATATCTCAACAACTATTGGATAGAAGGTCATGAAATAAGTTGCAAAAAATCTTTCAATTTCCCAATATTTAGTTTTTTTGCGGCCTTCAAATGGAACTAATGAGCTTGTAGTTACAGAATGTGAAGACATGTACACAATATACTTGGCATTTAAGTGGTTATACTGTGAGATCACTATTGGCATCAAGAAGCCTCTGAGCAGTTCGGTTAGCTAGCAAACGAGAAACTTAACATTAATGTGAAAAACGTGAGGCCATTAGGAATATCAACATTTTCTTCAGACATGAAATTACTAAGAAATGCGACTAAAATGAGAATATATTAATTTACAATCCATGGAATAATTAACTTCTATGGCCTCAGCCATTTCTGAAAACATCAACAACACTTTCAGCCAACCGATCTTAAGGCACCATTAGACCATTATACATTAAACATACACTATATAGTAAACATTATATAAAGCTAAATATCAGCATATTAACATCTGTGTGAGCCTGTTAGCATGCTGACATTAGCATTTAGCTAAAACAACCGCTGTGTTTAAGTCCAGTGTTACAGAGCTGCTAGCACGGATGTAAACTCTTGGTCTAGTTTACTTACACTTGTTATTTTTAATTATTATTTTAATTATTATTTTAAAAATTAAAAATTAAAAGGAAAAATGTGTGATGCAAGTGAATGCTCAGAAATGCCATTCATTGGTCTTAATTGTGAGGCTGTTTTGTCAAATGTGAATTTAGTCGCTTCTCGCTGTGTCAAGGTCGACTCTTAGATGTCGAGGTTGGCAGAATTTTCAAAATGATTCATGTAAAAATCATAAAGACCAAATTGTGAATGTACTCAAATTAATATTTAGATTGCACTGAAATGAACCTCTACGGCGGTTCAACACCTGCGCTTTAGGAAATTGTTGGCTTTGATGCAGCTCATACATGATTCATGGTTAAAGGATGAAAAACCACAAGAATCATCCTCCACACAGGCTAAGAAAAACAGCCATGCCTTGCTACTCAGGAGACATGGGATACATAAACCCTGCAGGATTCTCTCAGTATCCTCCCAGTCGGACAGAGTGCCCCCTCAGGGCCATCTTGTGTCGACTAACCATGTACAGAAACTTCAAATTCTCAGTGAGTCTACAAAGGCAGCTCATTTGGGCAGTATGGAATATTCCTTTAAGGCCAAAAATAGATTAAACTGGCTGTTGAACAATGTTGTTTACAAGTCTACTGATGATTCATTTTGCAATTATACACTCTTCCTAACTCCGTTTTTTATTTTCATCCTGAATAAACGCTCTTTTGCATTACACATGGATCCTCTCCCTTTATACATCCATGATTTTGTCTTCTTGGAAACCCTTTGCCCTCCTCCACCTTTTCCTCACAGACAAACTTTGATCATAAATAAGAAAAATAAAACATCAAAACGGCAATTACTTTTTTTTTCTTTTAAACCCACTGCTGAGTTGTATTAAAGACCTTCTGATGTCCATTTCTGAAGAGGCGATCAGTCCCAGAGGCCGCCTGGCTGCTCATCACACTTCTATTAGTGCTGGAGCCAAATGCTGCTGCAATTACTATCACTGTCATGGCAGACACAAGTGGCACAATCCTGGTGATTAGAGTCAGGCTTTGGCACACTCTCATGGAAATGCAGACACAGACACAGACACACACAGACACACACAGACACACACACACACACACACACACACACACACACACACACACACAGACAGACACAGTTAGTTGTAACTTGGCTAAGTGGATGCTCCATCGCTGTGCAACACTCAGCCACCTGCTGCCATCGCCGTACCTTCGCTTCAGGCGGGATCATAACAGTGCCTGAGACATTAGACATTAGTCATTAATTGAGCTTAATCGCCTCATTGTTTAATTGTCTGAGACCAACCTAATGATTATGCCAAACTCAAGTGTACTAAACACCTGGCTGCAATAAACTTAAATCCATGGGTTTCTTAAGCTAAGGGTGGGGACTGGAAATGGGTCACCAGCTCTCCTCTGCTGGGTCCACCCATGACGAGAGCAGGTAACTTTTAATGAGCCCTGGACAAGGCTGAACTTGAATCCAGGGTTTAAAACTTTATAAAGACACATTAAAACATATGGAAAGTCTGCGTGTGAGCTTGTGTATCACTATCCTTAAAAAACAGTTATACAGTTGATTTCACTGCAAAGGGAGTTTTTTTTTTAGGGTGAATTTATGGCAAAGATTAGAAAGAACACTCAGGATAAAGACAGGCACTGTAATTGTTCTCACACACATACTAATACAAAGTTGTGTGTCTTTGTGCCTGGAGCAAAACTCCAATTACCACAACTATGACATTCCTATTTGGCAGGGCAGTGACAGTTGGCTAAAATCTCCAAGATTTGTTGGGTTAATGTGTGCACACATACAACCACACATGTATTTTATTGTTTCAGTTGGCCGGTGACTGATTCAGGAGACTGCAGCAGCTGTTGGTTCGATCGAATGGAAGGCCATGTGGATGGAGGGATGGCGTGTGGGGCGATTAGAGGAGCGATGCATGTGGCAGGGTGGTGGGGGTTTTGGGGGTTATTGGGTGGACGACTGCCCACCCTTTGTGCTCCAAATCCGGGGGAATCTGCTGGCCATTGTGGCTCCCTGCTTGTTCACCAGCCAGAGAGCTGAGAGAGGGGATTTCAGCTCCGCAGAGCCGATGACAAGCAGGTTTTTTCAAAATCGTCCTCTCTGGGTTTCGCTCTTGCTCTTTTATCCTCTCTGTCTTTTCTCGCTGTCTCTCCGCTTTGTTCTGGATGCAGTGCACAGTCAGCCCCAGCCAGCTATAGTATAGTAATCTGTGAGTGACCGAGGTTAGTCATCCAGTTCTGGGGTCTGATTTAGGGTTTGGGGGTAGCACCTGTGTCTAGTGTGGAGTGTGTGCTGCAGCTTATGATACAGGTAGTTTAGTGCTACATTTTTTGTCTAGGTTAATAAGCGAGGCAGAAATAGCTTGCATACAATTACACCAGGCTATTTTTGTTGAGTCACAATCCACGCTTATCCTCTTATTACCTGCACAGCACTGTTTCGCCCCCCAAAATCGTCAGCGTGGAGAAGCCTTTCAAACAGCATGTAGGCCGTGAGACATCAGACAAGTCTCAGCTGAAACCAGTACTAATGAGATTCTTTCAGGTGGGTTGGCAGTGTCTCAAGGTGGAGCGATGCACCAATTCCATTGGTAGATAAAACTGCTGAACAAATATATATAATGTGGCACAATCATATATAAATCTGCTCCCCCTTGAAATCAAATGTAATGTGAATTTCGACAGCTTACAGTGATATGCCTTTTATGAAGAAAACAGCTTTATGTAGAGCCTCCAAACACTAGAGAAGTCCAGACAAAATTGCTTTGTGAGTTATTGATCCTCCTGTATTTGCAATTGAATGGACTTTTACTTGTTTCTGCTGTGTTTCTCAATGTGCCACTTGGCCATCTCAACGACCTCCTGTGCACATGTTAAATGTCGGCGCAATGTTTGACTGAAAAATGATTATTTTGAAATCCAATCAATGTGTTCCTTTCATGATGCTTGTTACAGTAGCTGACCACGAACTGACCATCACTAGCAGCACAAGTGACTATTTCCCAAAACAAGGTGTCAAAGATATCACCAAAAAGACGACTCCACTGATTTAGCAGAGCGCTCCAGTAACACTGTGCTATTCACAATAGACATTTTTAAAGAACTCGCAATATTTCTTATTCCACGCATTCCTCTTCCCTGTCAAAGCTGGAGCCTACATTACCCACAATGCAACATCATCAGTGTGTTGTGTAGACTTGAGTCACTAGCCTCAAGCAAAGATGAGGAGTGAGCTAGTCTGGTAGGTTCAGTTTTTTCTAACTAGTAATCTTCAGCCGTAACCCTCACTAATCATCACTAATATTAATACAGTAAACCAGTCTGTATATAACTGGATACTGTATAATACTGGATGAACCATTTTGAAGTCTTAAATTTGGTTTTATGGGTGCCACCATTTTGTTTTTTTGGAGCCAGAAGTTAGAAGTTGGTTAGTCAGCTTTTCCAGCCTTAAAGCATACCCTGCATTATAGTCTAAGTTCACTAAATGAACACCATGCTGAGTTTATGGTCTCAAACTAACGACTGAGACCATAAACTCATTAGGAACGTATTTACCAAAGTAATAAATCAAGTGAGAATTAGGGTCATTTTGTTATAGACTTCTACACATTTTGCAACCAGCAGAGTCGCCACCTGCTGGCCATGAGAAAGAATGCAGGTTTGATGCTCTTCTGTGTTGGCCTCACAGACCCATCCACTACGTCCACTTCTTTTATTTACAGTCTATGACAGTTATATGGGTGGGACCTCGATACTGCAGCTCCAGTCCCAATCAATAATGTGTGGCTCAAAATGACATTGCCAGCGGAAGTGGACACATGTTGTCCATATTCATATACAGATTTTCATGGTTCAAATTTTTGGAGTTCTCCTTAAATGGAGTTAAAGATCCAAAAAGGGAAGACTTTTTGTTAATATTTAGTAAGTCGTTTGTGTGCTTAATGGCTTAATGACCTAATGGCCTACTGTTGTTTGATTGCTGCACTGGGGAGCCAATGAAATTTAATGCTTAGACTCTCAGTTTGAACACCTTGCTCAGTACCACGGCTTATAATTCAAACTCCCCAGCTTGTAGAAGCTAGTTGGTTTGGTAGGTCCTTATAGTTACATTTTAACATCAAATGCTTTGATAGATGAACCTACTTAACCTGTTCGCCAGCTGCTAATATTGCTAGCATACATCTATTGAGGGGAATTGAACAGCTGCAAGTTGTAGCATGTTAAATCAGCCAACAACAACATTGTAACACAATGAACATAGATAGGAAATTTATGGCACTATAGCTAGTAATGTTGTGCACCACATAGTTAGAGGTCAAACTATTTACTGACGTGGGATCCAAAGCATTTATAGCTTATTTAAAACTAGATCCCAGCATGTTGAACATGTGGGGAATAATCAGTTGTGAGCGAAACTGAAAAGCATCTCTGGGGGCGCTTGCTGATGGTTTTGGTGTATCAGTGCAGATGTGTGTTTGTGTGTGTGTGTGTGTGTCTGTGTGTGTGTGTGTCTGTGTGCGTTTGGTTCCAGTCTCATGCTGGGCTGTCGCGTCTCTCTGCTCCATTTCCTGTCTCTCTGCTCTGTGGGCTGTCGCAGGGCCTGGAGGAGGAGATGTGGAGGTGGAGGGAGGTGGGATGCATGCTCTTCTTTAAAATGAAAGAGACGTAACATGAATCAGTGGTTCGTGATGAGAGGAGGGAGGGATTCAATCACTCCGGTAATCGCAGGGATGACGACGCAATGATCTATAGTTTTTCTGCGGGGTTGTAAATAACATATAACCCTGAGAAAACAATGGTGCTACATTATAAGTCTTTTGAAGTTTTCAGGGAATAATAATTAAGGCATAGCTGTGTTTTGTTGGGGAAAGTGAGACTAATGTCATCCTTTGAAGGCCATCTTGAGGCCTGGTTTCATGCAGAGACACCAAAAGTTTAAAAAAAAGAAGCAAACTTAATGAAATCAGATTTGTCTTTGATGACATTTGATGAAAACCACTGAACGTAAAGAGGAGAGAAAGATGAAAGGAGAGCTAGAAGTAGGGAGGTGAGGAAAGAAGGAGGAAGTATGTAGAGGGGAAATGGAGGAAATAGAAAGTATTATGCTGACCTGTCATAAGAGAAAGCCATGAAAGTGAGAGAAATACAACAGGAAAGAAGAAATGAAGCCCAATGTCCTCAATCAATTACCACAAGTTAGTATGAATGATTTGCATTAGGAACATTTTGCTAGTAAGAAACTGTTCTGGCATAACAATACATTTCTTTTGATTACACATTCAATTAGTGTCTTGTGTCAGTGTCAATAAGTCAATCAGTGCAGGAATCAGGGTGAGGTTTAAATAAGGATTAAAGAGCAAACAATAAAATTCAAAGTATAAATGTTTGTGTTATTTGACCATGACCACGATCAATACACAGCATCATCCAAGATGTTTCAGTGGCCTGACCTCAACCTTAAGCTACTGCTTCCATTTTTTAGTCACAATATGAACATGCTGTCTGATATTTAACCACACTGAATGCTATTTATAATAAATCACCATGTTGTTGTTAAAATGACTGTAATGTAGTTTGAATTTAAATTTAATTTGTAGAAGATAGAATTATAGGAATGAAAATCTATAAATAAAGGAAGAGAATAATGTATAAATATAAGAGTACTTGAGCTGTAGAAGGACAAGAGGAGCAACAATAAGATCGGTTCATCCTGGGAAAGAAGAGAGGATGCCCCTGAAATGATGGGTTGAAGGTTGAAAATGGGAAAAGGATAGTACAAAAACGGACTGACAAGTTGGAGGAGTCACAAAAAGGAATTAATTACGACAATCTAAGTTAATCGAGAGTGACTAAAACAATGAACACACCAGGAGAGCAAACAGGCTGAACTGAAAGCGTCAAACACTGAATGTGACTACAAAGTGAGCAGGTTTCTTTTTAAAAAAAGAAACCGTGAACGGGCACGAAAAGCACAGCGTAAAAACACAGTGGAAGAGCAAGACGAGCCTGCAGGAGAAGACAGGCAGACAACAAGCGGCGATACATTAAACAGAGCACTTTTAAGTGGAAACTGAAGCTGAGCTGCAACAGCCGAGAAATACACAGCACGATGTAAAGGAAAAAGAAAAGAATCAGGAACCGGAGGATGAAAGACACGAAACAGGAGAGGAGTAGTGTGCATTTATACGTGTGTGTGTGTGTGTGTGTGTGTGTGTGTGTGTAGTGTGTGTATGTGTGAGAGATCCTGTATGAGCCGTGTGGAGCGCGGGCTGCATGGCTGAGCAATTCCTGTCCAGTTGGCTGGTTGGCTGTGAGTGTGTACGGTAGGGGGTCCCAGGGAGAGCTTTGATCATTACAGAGTGTGACAGAGGAGTTCTGACAGAGAGGTAACCCCCCAACCCAACACACACACACACACACACACACACACACACACACACACACACACACACAAACTGTGACCAGTAATGCTACTCCTATACACGGGCAGAGGCAGAGATGTGAACCTAAAGTCAGTTTACCTGCTTTTAAAATGACTGGATATTTGCACTATTTTCGCTTCATCTAAGTCGCTGCTCTAAGAACCTTCACCTGTTTTTGTCACCTGGCTGCAGGGATTTGTTCCCAGTGTGTCACTAAAGGTGGACGATAAGGCCTGGCTCTGAAAATTAAGACTGGTTCTTAGTGATTGTTCGTCTTGTTGTAATCACTGATTACACTTCACACTATTATTAACTGTACAACAAGATTATGCCGTTTAAGTTTAACTATACAATAACCTGTCACATATACTATTATTTCACGCACAAAAACTCACACACACACATATTCACAACTATTTCTGCTGTACATTAATGTACCGTTTCTAATTTAAGTGTAAACACACGTTAAAAAAATATAAAACCGTAAAGCATGAAAGAAAAAATGTGTCTTAAGGCATAATTCTCTTTAACACTAATAAAAGTCACGGCAAATTAAAAATATGAGGGCATAAATGAACTGGCACAGCCTGAAGCAGTAGAAAAAATGATTTGCCTGTTACCGTGTACTATTTGGTATACGCTTATGTAGAATTAGAGAATTCTTCGCCTCACAAACTCAGTGCTTCTTTGCCAATATGCAGTGCAACTTTAGCGTTTTTCATAGTTCAATAAAATGACCCCTGAAAAGGACCAAAAGTGATGCTAAAGGCGATCAAATTCACCAGACCCTTTAAAAAAAACAGCCACCACACACACGCACACACACACACAAACACACACACACACACACACACACACACACACACTGTCCAATAATAGAACATTAATTTCCCAATTTATTTTGTCTCTAGTTGCCAGCCTGCCAGTCCTTCAGGTGTTTTCATTGAGGTTCAGGTTTCTCAGACACTCCGTGAACTGGTAATTAGTTTCCCCTGGCTTTCTGTCTCATAGCCTCCGTGTGTGTGTGTGTGTGTGTGCGTGTGTGCATGTGTGTGTGCGTGTGTGAGTCACATCCAGACAGAAATCAATTTCAGGCGGAGATCTATCAGCTTTTGTAGCCAGCGATCCAATCATCAAATAATGCATCTGATATCACGCTGTCGAGGTGGTCTGTTCAGGGAATGATTCACTCTCTCGCTTTCTCTCTCACTCTCTCTCGTTCACTTTCTCATTCTCTCTCTGTCCGTCCAATTCTTGTCTCCACCACCCACACACCTGCAGCATCTCACACATGCTGTCACACACACACACACACACACACAGTGAGGTGATGGATAGTATTTGGAAGAATGTCTTTACCTCAATATCATCAGAGGAAAAACCCTCCTTCACATCCTTTTACACGGTTACCATCAGATATCGTCTTTCTGAGACGTTCACAACACGTCAGAGGACATTTTCCCAACGATTGGGATTTATTTATTTTTCTCTCAAACCCGATTTGTCTACCTCTAATTCAGTTAGTGATTTCCTACATGTCCCAAGATGCATTGAAAGTGCATCCCACTGCGTTAACAACAGGTGGAAAGAGCAACAGTGAGAAAGATAGCAAAGTAAGAGCAAGAAGAGGGTTTGTTTTAAACGTGTCTATGTTACTTCTTTACTTTATACAAACATTAAAACACTTTAATGGCAATTTGCGGCACAGAAAGTGTACATCTACCTCTCGTGTGGTGGATTTCTCCCTTCTTTCAGCGCCTGATTGCAAACTGCTGCTGCTGATCATTAATGAAACCCTCGCTGTTGGGTTCTGTCGCCATTAAAGGATAATTCTGGTTAATTGTAACTTGGGTCTTGTTTATATAGTTTTTTACCATTATTCCAATTTGTGATAATCAGACAGTGTGCAAATAAGCCTCCTGCTTAGCTAAACTTACATGGAATAGAAAACAGAAATTAATGATAATATTATTACTCAAACTGTGAGTTGCAGACATGCAGTTTACAGACAAACTTTCTGGTCCAACTTTGCCTTTCAATTAAAATTCAAAGAGGTCCACTTTGAATTTCCTCAAGCAAAGGTCTGGAGCATCATAATGTTTAATCTGTGTTATGATTTGGGGCCATATACACTCAGTTGGCAGTTTATCAGGGACAGTTAGATAAAAGTAATGCAGTTAAATATAACAGCCCTGCAATAAATCCTCCACTATGAAGGTTATAATATTCAGTTTGTGTTCAAATTGTTTCAGGGAGGTGAAGATTCAACTGTGTGGTCATTTTGGAGGTGCCCTTTACCTGCATTGCGTTATACAGAGAGGCGTTTCTGTTGTTATTGCCTACCTTCACTGTTATAAATGGACAAAACAGTAGAAACATCTGCCAGTAAAACACAATACAGTTCAACAGCACCACAAACTACATTCTCCAAAATGACCATACAGGTGAATCTATACGTCTCTAAAACAACCTCTAATAAAAAATGAATGTTCTTTTCTCATTTCAAGTAAAATAATAAGGGCTGCATTCAAAAACAGAATACAGAATGCTGGTGGATCGATCATATTGGGCTCTTAGATTGCTTATTCGCGATGCTTCAGTTTGGATTTGAGCGGGTATGTTTGCTGAAAAGATTTGTGCTTTGTCTCGTAGTGGCGCTTCTTGCTGCCACTTTTATTAATAGCCATGATGTCACAACATATGAGACATATTGATTGTGAACTGCGGGAAGATGGGAATGTAAGAATCTGTCTATTCTTGATTAAAAGTTGATTTTTAGAGCATGCCATGTGAAATTACTACTCTGTGACTCACTTATTTGTCCGATTGGTGTCTCTCCCGTGTCTTATCGTCTCCTCACGTGATGATTTACAAACGCATGCAACTGGTCTGTGAGCCTCTTGGTCAGTAAAAGCTGTGCTGATTAAAACAGAAACACTCAATAATTTATCAGCTATAGGTTCCACTAAGGTGGTCTTAGTAGTGATCTCGGTTCTTTACTCAGCTTTCCTTTGCAATGAGAGACTACTACCAACATTTCAGGTGCACTCACTCTTGGTTTTACCTCGAAATAAAGTGGTTTCGATTTGTCATTAAACTGACTGTTTGTATTTCTGGCCCTGTTGGATTTTGTTGTAGTGATGTCACTGTTTTCCCAGGTCTCAGCGATTACTGTGGTGAGTCCATGACTGATTATTGTTGTGGTGAAGTATCACAATAGCCAGAAGATGGACTGCCATGAAATTAAATATCATATATATTATATAAATGTATTCATGGTGCCCAGCAGATAAACCCTAATGACTTTGCTGACCCTGTTTTAGTCCAAATTACATAGAATATTAATATGATATTAGCATACTAACATGCTGAATATTGGATGATCATTTTAATATATTGGGATTTGAATATTGCATAACAACACTTGTCTTTCTCATTTTCAAAGTCCGGACATGTCTATTCCATGCTTGTTAATCATCATGTATATTCAGATGCAGATTAAAAGTGTCTAAACATTTTCTATGATTATGTCCAAAACTGAAGATTTGTGTAGCCTATTCAGTTTGTAGTTAATATGTAAAACATATGACCACTCTACAGAGTACTTCAGAGACCTGCACGCTTCACTCTGAGTGTTAACAGGTTTTCCTCCTGCTCCATTTGAGTGTGTATGCATCTCTTTCAGAGTGTGTGCGTGTGAGGTTAAGAGCTGTGTGCGTTTCTCCACTTCAGACCGAAGTGCGGCACATCTGCAGCTTGGCATCATGTGTGTGTTTGTGTGTATTCTCATGCAAATGCATAGTTTGTGTGTGTGGCTAAGCAGCAACTGTGTGTGTGTTTACCAGCTGTATTCACCAACAGTGAGAGCGTGTTTGCAGTACGTTGTGTGTCTGTGTGTGTGTGTGTGTGTGTGTGTGTTTTGAGGGCTAAACATTGATGTCATAATGCACTGAGACAGACAGCCTCTCCCACTGTGACGTCGTCATGGTTACCACATGAAGACACAATGCTGTAAATATCTCTATTTACCATCAGTTAACCACACACACACAAGCCATGGACATATGGTATGCACGCACACGTACATTTCACCAAGAGTGAGACACAACACACATTCACACATATGCTCAAAAATAGAAGCACACACAAACAGACTTCAGTCCCCTCACCATCCATCCCAACATAATGTATATGATGCACATCTCTGTCTGACAACACACACACAATTATCTTTCATTTCCAGCAAATTATCATTCACTCATTTACACACATCACTACCTCTCTCGCTTCATTTGCTGCCTCCATCTCTCTCTCTCTCTCTCTCTCTCTCTCTCCTCTCTCTCTCTCCTTCAGGAGAAAGGTCAGCCCTCACCAGGAGACCCACTGGCCTGTCAGAGAGAGAAAGAGAGGGAGAGAGAGACAGAGGGAGAGAGAGAGAGAGAGAGAGAGAGGAGAGGAATGATGGAACCCAGCCCATGCTCAGCTGGCTAAAACGCTATTTCCGTGTGAATATGACATGCGATTTCAGGTTGTTTTCATAAAGCTTTCATAAAACAATGACGGCTTAAACTCTCCTTTTTCATCCTATTTCTAAATGATGAAACAGCAGCCAACATGTGGTAAAGAGTAGGACAAACACATGGACAGACAAAAACAGTTTCCTCCTGCTGTCTGTGATTGTCTGTACTGTGGTTTAATACAGGTGAATTCACGCTTTAGTTGTTGTCATTTATGCATGTCTCTGTTTCTGTTGTCACATCACTGAACAAGAATAAAACAGACTGAAATAAAATACTAAAACAAAATACTGCCCTTTAACAGGTGAACATTAGTTCCTGTGCCGCTGCACATCAGTCAAATCACTCTATAATCATCACCCTGACAAAATAAACTGACATTTAAAATGTGTGATCTTAGAGTGGGTCTCAAATTGGTTCTGTTCTGCTTTTTTGTATTTGGTATTAGCATGGAACAGAAACCATCATTTTGTCATTTGGTTTTAGCGCATCTTCCTCTACGGTACTTCTACTCAACTTCTTTTAACAACAAGACAAATATGAATAACACAACTCTTGTTCCACCTCCGGCCCTGTGATTGACTGGCGACCAGAGCCCTGCCTCTCGCCCAGTGTCAACTGGGATTGGCTCCATCCTCTCCGCGATGGATGGATGGATAGATGTTCCACCCTCTACTTGGCACATGTGTCAAAATACCTGCTGTAAAGGTTTGAACCAAGTTCATCAAAAACAAATGTGCTTTTTGATGCACAGAGAACGTGTTTGCTACTAAAGTGTTATGGGTGAACCTCAAAACTAACAGAATTAGAAACTGATTTTATGCTAAACGCTTCAAGTAAAAGCAGGATATGTAAGACTGCTCAAAAGAAAAAAATTTAAACTCACCCAGAAAACACTAGTTGTCTACTACAGTATAGCCAAAAATATTTCCCAGTGTGTTGCTTTTGTTCCTGGTTTAATGAAATGTATATGGACACAGAGGTTTACTTATCTCACAGTCTTTACTCAGCAAACGCTGCTCAGGTTTCATCACTTGATCACATGATGAGAGACAGTGGTTACACTGTACGAGGCCCTATTATCACGTGACCCATGCGCCACACTTGTGATGACACCTGAGCTGTCTCTACTGGCTGATGAAAACTGTGAGAAGTGGGTGAAAGCTGTGAAAGCCGATAAGTCATGTCTCCTTAGATGATTTTTATGGCCTATTTCCATTGCCCTTTCAAAAACTGCATCTCATTGAAAAACCAAGCCAATTCAAGGTAAAAAGGTTACCACTCACTCCACGTTAAGTTTTGTTTTGCCTCTTCACTGCAGACAGAAGTATGTAACAGCGCTTCCTGATGGAGAAAAAGAAAATAATTAAATAACACTGGTGATACCCTTTTAAAGCTGCGAGCATCCTTGACTGTCCTCTGCACAGACTAGACAGGATTTTCCTCTATTTTCAACCTGTTCTTTTTTTTTCTTACACTTCACCTTGTCCTTGTCTCTTGTATCTTCTGCTTTTAGTGAGATGTCTTTGGAAGAAATTCAGACACATAATGCAATTTCAGGTCAATGTGTAGATACTGAAAGTGCGTCTACTGATTGTGCCTTACAAGTTGTATTCATGTGAGTATTTTTTAATATTTTTGCGCCGGTGTAAACAAGAAAAATCTGAAGTAAATCTATACAGACTATTACACTTCCTCAACAAACACAAACACACACTACAGAGAGGAACAGAATAGAGAAAAGAATAAGACCTTGAGTCAGAGACGGAATAAGAAGAATAAAAAGATGAATTTGAAGGTGGATTTGATTCCCTCAGGCAACTCCAAGGAGACTGACACAGGTGGAATATGAATGAGGAGAGTGTGTGTGTGTGTGTGTGTGTGTGTGTGTGTGTGTGTGTGCGAGGGGTGGTGGGATGGGGGGGGGACAAGGAGAGTGGTTGGTGGTAGAGAGACCAGAGAGAGGAAAAAAAGAGACATTGAAGGAGAGAAAAACGTCAATGAGAAAGGGAACACAGTGGAAACAGAAAAAAAGTGGCGAGAAAGGAGGGGAGCGGGGGGGGGGTCAAAGAGCCTGAAAGGAAAACTGACGGATAAGTGGAGAGAAGGACTGGTAAGCTAATGACAGAAGACAATAAGGGAAAGACAAAAGGAAATTATAGATAAGAGGTAAAGAAATAGCGCTAGCATTTAGGAGAAAGAGAGAGAGAGTGAGGGAGAGAATAACAAGCTATGAAAGGAAAATGGTGGGAAGGTCGTAGAAGAAAAGTCATACTATGGGGACATGAGGACCATGTGCACAGCAACGCAGGCACATTTTAAAAAGACACTTTTTTTAAACAACATTTCCAACCAGCGAAAACTTGTTCAGTGTGACAATGCTGGCGGTTTTGGACAGGAAAAACTGAGCATTTGGAAAATTCTGACATATGATTATCATGTGATGAACCGTCATGGCCTTTATGATTATGTTGCCAGCAATGATCAGCGGCCAAATTTCTGCTGCCTCTGATGATAGTCGGAAAGGTTCAACACAGGATAACGGAGACCGTCAGATGGAAATGCAGGGGATGAAGAGGATGAGGGACGGGAAAGTGGAAGGGTCAAAGAAGGGAGGGAAGAGAGATTGTTAATGTCACGGGAAAAGCAATGGGAGAGGAATGGAGAGGAATTGGCAGACAGTTGGAGTAAAGGGAAAAAGGTGGGAATGAGGATGGACACAAAAAAATAGAAAGGTCATAAAGAGAAAAAGATGTGTAGTCAGGTGACAAGAGAACGAGAACAAAAGAGAAAGATAGAGTGAGAATAAGGCAGCCAGATGAGCATAAAAATGAGAGAGAGTGGGGAAAAAAAAGAAGGCAGATAATCAGGAACAGAGCGAGAGTGACAGACGGACGGGCGGGTAGGAGGAGGGAGTTGGTCTGGGGATCAAACTGGTCTCAGAGATCATTTGACAGAAGATGAAAAAAGGAGGTGATGAGGAGCGAAACGGCGCAGATGAACAGACAGGGAAGATGAGCGCAGACGAGGAGTGGAGGTGATGAGATAAAAGAGAGACAGAGGGGAAGATTAAAAAAAACAGCGATGGAAGACTTAAGTACCTGTGGTGTCACCTTTGTTGGTGCATGACGCCACCGCTCTGCAATAATATGAATGGAGACAGCGTGGGCTGCTTCCTATCCTAAAATTTCACCTGTGCTATATATAGCTATGTGGCTTCATTTTTCATGGTGTTCCTGCTTCATTAAAAACCCTGTTTTTTGTGCAGAAAGAGACAAAGTGTAGATCTGGATTTAGAAAGTGGATGTGGAAGAAAATGCTTTGAATGTTTTTATGAAAGTGAAGACAACGAGGGTTCAGACAAGGAAAGATTTTAATTTCTGCAATGACAGATGGTGGAAGGTATTACATGGAGATCAGAAAATCACCTCAAACGTGTTCATTCTCTGTTGAGAGTTGTGAGAGTTTTAAGGAGAGAATGTAACATCCCATTCGTTTCTGGTGAGACATTTTTGAAGCCAGAAGTGTTGGTTTCACCAAACATTAGGAGACAAAATCTATGTTTTGGCCCAGCAGAGCTGAGGTAACACGAGCAACAGGCCCCGACTTTGTGTTGAATAAAATGTATTGACTCTCTTATTTGAAAGACATTGGAGGGTTTCTCATTGATTTCAGTACAGTCACAGTTTCTTTCAGAGCCCAATAGACGAACTGCATGTGAAAGGACTTCTGCACGGATTTCAACCATTTATCCACGGTGACTGCTTGAGTAAAAAATGTTGAATGTTGTATAAGCCAAGTACATGTGAAAATAACACTCAAAACAGCAGAAAAATGAGATGAGACAGAAGAAGTGGGCTGGAATCAGACTCCTGTCACAACATGGTACTGGCCGTGAACCTCTGACCCATCCTGATACATCCAAGGCTAGTTCACTTTTTGTCATATTCAGTGTCATTTCCATGTCGCACCATCTTAAAAGGTGTGAAGGATGCGTCAATGTCAGCAGATATCAACACAGCATGACCACCACACTGTCCACATGGATGTTCAACACGTCTCGGTTTTTAATTAGGCACAATAAATCCTCTATATGAACTCACTGCCGTTGACATGTGTTCATAGCCGTAACATTTATTGCTGAGACAATATCAAACAAAAGGTTAACTGCAGGTTTAATAAAACAGCTGTTGATTCTGCTTGTTTTAGAAGGTGGAAAAAGGTTGCAGCTGTTGTGGAAAAAAAAAAAACTTCACACTTTCAGGGTTTTCTTCGATCTGGAGGTTTTTTTTCTGGTGTTTTATTGGTAGTGCAAGTTTTCTGACCCCGCGGCCCACAAAATCTATTCAGGATCCTTAATAGAATTTCAAAGATTCACTGTCATCAATCTTAAAATGAGTCTGTCTTTCTAAATTTAAGAAAAATTGACTTTTTGAAAGCACAGCGAACTGTGGGTGAAGAGAGAAGGTGTTCACCTGTGCAGACACACAAAGGAGTAGCTCATCACTCTTCTTAGCAATTCAATTTAGGGGACAGCCGGGGAAAGACTGCTCTTACTCGCCATTTATTTAACATTCGCTGAGGATGAATTCTGCTGATAACTATATGATTATGATCCACCGTCGACGGTCTGCCCTGTCTGTGCTGTAACAGTCCTCCAGGACATCCTGTCTGAAACGTCACTGAGTGAAGGTCAGACATTACCACCCACAAAACTCAGATCAGTCACATTAATGTAGACAGGCCAGGAAGTAGTGATTCAAGATGTAGTGACAGCTGAGTGTGGGTGGACCGGTTGTGTACATGCGCAAGGCAAAGTTAGTAACCTAAGAAATCCACAATGTGCCCTTTAACAATGTGTTTATAGTGTCGTTTGTCAGTTGTCAGGCCATCTCAAAAACATCACCGATTTTTGTCGGAAACTTAGGCCACGTGCCACAGGAAAAAAAAAACAACAATTACTTCAGATCCAGGTGCAGAAATGGTTCCAACTTTTTGCAACATGGTGAAATAAAACGTTGATGAATACTTTTGTTAATTTCTCATGAGCTACCAGATGTGAAAATTACAGTTACAGTAGTGAAACTTCAAATACTGAAATTTTCACTACTGTTACAAATGTGGAGTACAGATGGATGCAAAATTACAGGAAGAGTCAATATGAAGAGACTTCTTAAATGTTGGGTCAGAGAACGGCTGTAATGCCCGTTGGCTACCAAGTCTCTGATGTGCACCATTCTTCTAAGAGGTGTTTCATCTTTAATAATCACCTCTATATTTCCCTCCTCAGTAACCTCTCCTAGAAAAACCTGAATTAAATGGTGTGCAGTGGTGAACAAAATGCCTGGGGGAAATAAATAAAACAGTAGAGGATAGTATAGAGAAAGCTGTGAGAAGCTGTGGGGGCTAAAGTGACTGACAAACACCAGCACGGACGGCCCAGCTGGCGAGTTAACTGTTATCTCGCCAGCTACAGCAGCTCACAAACCAACCCTGCAAGGAGTCACTACATCATCTAGCTTCTGGCTGCACCTATTTAACGTGGATGAGCAGATGACACTTTCTTGGTTGTGTCTGCTTCTTGATTCTAGGCTAACTAGTGGTTTATGACACAATATACCAAAGCAGAAAGAGACAAATTAATAGCAAGAACTCGGGCTTGAAGAGAGAACTACAGCCTCACTGCTCTGATTAAAAAGCTACAGTTTCACTAGATGTCAGCTATGATCACTGGTGGGAAAACCTGTTGACTCACAGAAAGTGACAAAGCAAACAGTCTCCCTAACAAAAAACAAAGCTGGACTCGCCACCGTCAGATCTTTTTGCTTTGAGTGAGTCCCTTTGGTTTCCTTTGGAATAAAGAATCACAGACCAGCCGGATTGGTAAGCATGAAAGTGTTGTTTGTGGTTTCCAAATGTCACCTCAGACCGTTACCTGGTGCTGCCAACGCTCAGAGCTGCCTTTAAATTTGAACAAACAATGTTTTCATCCACATTGAAATCCCAGTGTCTGTTTTGATAAAACTCTTGTTCTGAAACAGACAGCAGTTGGTGGTAAAAAGAAAACATCTCTTTTTATGTTAACAATAAAGAAATATCTTTGAAGTTGACTAAACTCATGTTATTCAGAAGTCAACTTTGGTTACTATGAAACCTATTTAAACACCTGAAAGAGCACGACTGTGGTGGTTTATACTGTAGGGGCGATACAGATCAAGATACAAGGGCTACGATACGATCCAGGGACAATTTAATACAAAACGATACGATATGATGTGACGATACGATGACTCGATAGGATTCGAATCGATGTAATTTGAATCTTTGTATGGAAAAAAATGGAAAAATAATTTCACATGTCAATAACATATCACAGAAGTTATCAAGAGTCTTTCTGTCTTGTGTGTTCTTGCTAGCACAAACACACACTAGCATCCACAGAGTCCTTGCTGACTGCATAGGTGTCACCGCACTGTCTCAACAGATGAGTATTAAATCACTGTTCTGCCCACTTTACAAATGGCCACACTTTTGTCCAATTGTCCGCTCTTCTTCAAAAATCCAATAGTCTTCTAAACTTTAAGTTTGAGATGTAAACTTTAGAAATGTTGTTGCTATCGCCTCCAAAATAATGTTAGGCTAATGTTAGTCTTCGTAAACATCACTGTGGGAGTCTAGTGAGATTGGAGTGGCTTTATCTAGCTGCAAAGACTCAGTCAGCCAGTTTATCACTCTAGAACCAGCAATCGACTGGTTCATTTTACGTTTAGATCGATTCAGAAGTCCACCAATCAGTGTAGTCGTATCTTAGAAGGTAAAATCAATGTGGTAAATCTTTACACACCGTCTGTGCTATATTTCTCTTACTGTCAACAAATAACATGAAAAGACCAAACCCAGTGTCTTTGTGTCTCTCGCATTGTCTCTGCATTCAGCTCTGTGCTAACTAACAACTAAAGACTTCAGTCTTTAAATAGAGGTCACAAATATATAAATTCAGTTTTTTAATAAGGCAGATGGGCAGTTTCTCAAGCAGGAATAAAAAGGGATAATTTCCAACAGTGTATTAATACACATTTGGTGCTCTAGTGTGCATTTACAGCAACATGACAGTTTATGTGGGATAAACTACAGTCTGTGTGTGTGTTCACGGTAGAGAAGGAACATGTCATGTGGCTCATTGATGTGTTCTGAACAATAACCGAGCTTCAATATACATCAGGCTTTATCACTTATATATAGAAAGACGAGGAGAGACGGAGAGTGAGAGTCACACAGTGACAGAGAGTAACACCTGGCTCATGTTTTGAGGTTCGACTGATTTCAGCGGGGAACGGAGAGAGACACCGAGGGAGGAGAGCAGGGTGGGGTGGGGTGGAGAGGAGGAGGAGGAGGAGGAGGAGGAGGAGGAGGGCGAGTAAAGGGAGTAACGGTCGTCTCCATGGTGAAGCAGTGGTCGTCATGGTTACCCACAGAGCCCGGGTCAGCGGCTCCAGGAATGTGCATGCTGTTTGCACACACACGCTCTCTCTCACACACACACACACACACACACACACACACAAACACACGCATGCATGCTGGTCATTATTTTCTTCCCCTCTGTTGTGTGTGTGTGTGTGTGTGTGATGACAGATGAGCCCCGTTGTCAGAGTCACCAAGGGGTGTGAATGTCTACACTTCAGGAGGTAAGAAAAGAGGTGTGTGTTTTTAGTGTGTGTCAGAATGAAAAAGAGACATTGAGTGTGTGTTATTTCATCTTCTTTACTTCCTTTTGGGGATAATACATGTTTGCATCTGGTGTGTGTTGTGTTTTGTTTGTGTAGGTGTGTGTGGCCGGGTCAAATAGGTTCATAGCAAGGAGGGGTAAGACAAGACAACTGTGACTCAACTGAAGCTACCCCATGCGGGCGCCTAGCTGTGTGTGTGTGTGTGTGTTTGTGTGTGTGTGTCTGTGTTTAACACAGCAAGGAGCGCAAGTTAACCAACATGCACTGCTGTGCTGCCATTTCTGTATCAAAAAACATCCAAATCTTTTTGCAAGTGGTGGTTTAGCACACACGCACACACGCACACGTCTCCGCCTCCAGACATGCTCACCCGAGCACAAAATCAGAAGTTCAAGCAAGAAATTCACTCACTCTTTTCCCAACGTCCTTCCACTACATTTATGCTTCAACTGCGATTCACATGGTTACCATGACATGCAGGCATGCCACAAACATGCCACACCACACTGCTCTAACGTGCTCTAATGTGTTTGGATGCATGTGACTGTTTGTTTCTTATCGATGTGACTCCCATTTGAACCAGCGCACCACCAGTTTTACTTATTCTAACCCCACCTGCTCCACAGCCCCTGGATCCACTGAACTGTACAGCCATTTGAGTACACACAGCAGTGGACGGCATGAGGATTTAATGACCAGAAACATTGTAGTCTATTAAAAACTGTAACAAGTAGGCCACAATTTTCACACTGGAGTAACAGTAGGATAATTGTATGATAAATGCGCTCCCACCTGATTGGCTCTTTAGCTGTGCTCGCTGCTACTTTAGCAGCATGACTAAAGGAACATATCCCACCGTGTGCTAAATGCTAATTTACTGTGGTGTATAATGAGTTTACACCTTCGTTGGGCTTCTAGTCTGGATATTTACACATACTTAGTTTCACAGGATTTACTACTTCCACACTGCAGCCATCGCATCTGTAAATCATGGGATTATTTCAATTGAGTATTCTCACAAAATTCATGCATGGTTGAAGTTAGTAATTGCTGGTAGGAGATGGGATGTAAACAAAGGTGTCTGGTGTCACATGTAAAAGCATTACACATAATTTGACTATATCAAAGTTATTACTTGGATCACGCTGAATGTTGGCACTGGATATAGTGTGTCCTGCCAAACTGGCCGGTATGATCACTAATCCAGTCCTGTTGTTAAAATGCACCGCCTCAAGGTTAAAAAAAAAAAACAACAACTGCATTTTGTGGCTCTGATTGAGAATGGCTGAGGTGAAGCAGCGATGAGCGGCAGCACGTGGTGAGCCTGACAATCTAAGGACCTGTGATTAAGCTTTGTCACAAAAGACATCCAGCCAGCTGAAGTGGTCTGACCTCTCAGTGGATGCGGTGTTTGGAGAGAAGGACAATGCCCCTTTAATAAATTATCTTGATATGTTCTTTCTGTACCCTGAAAAATCAGTTCATCTACACTAACAGGTTTCATGACCTGCAGGCAAAGCAGACCTACTGAAAAGGCTTTGTGAAAGGTCATAAATCCAGAGACATCAACAGGAGAATTTGAGCAGGTTCACCAGTTCCTGGACAGTCTTATGTAGGTTCGAGGTGTTTTGAAGGTCACTGACAATACACAACATGCGTGGTTGAGTCAGACAGAGTACTACTATTACTCAACCTGATGCCCTTTAGAGCTCTGACTGAACATTCAGGAGGAATTTCTACCCCAGTAAGTGTTGCTTTGTTCACTCACTTCCACCTCATTTTCACAAATCAGACCCTGAGAGTTAATCGAGCACTTAAATCATTTCAATGGAGCCAAAGGACAGGAAAAAAATTGTGTTACCAAGAGAACAAATTAACTGTTGTCTGCTTCTGTGATTACTATGAAATTTGTTTTTTTCTCTCCCAGTTCCTTGATGAAAAGATGTTCTCAGTGTAGATCGGTGCTTAACACTGTCAATTTCTGTAGTACCTCCATATGGTTATAGTGGATGCCACCTTGCCACATGGTCACAACTGTTAACATTTTCTTGTTACCTATTAACACTCCCAATTTTCAGTGCAATAAGAGGTAAAATATGCTTTGCAACTTGCATTGGAGAGCTGATGTAACAATTTAAACACCTTAACGACAATGTTGAAAAGGCAGTTGAAAACAGAAAACAGTAAAATCTTGAAGAGCTACAATTTTGGGGATCCATTTGTATTTGAATCCAAATCTTTAAGGCACAGATTATATTTTCCTAATCCAGAGTGATGTAGGCCTTGACCTGTATGGTGAAACCAAGAGCCATCCATGTATGTGTTGTGTGTACCTGTTGGAGGAGGATTGGATATATAAGGCTGTGCTGAGGTGCAAGTATTACCCGGCACCTCAGCGTGATTCCCAATTTCCTCATCTGTGCATGATTGCAAGTGTCATTTTGGCAGCACTGTCAGCTCCTATCTATACCTCCTATACTGTGCATATCTGATGAATAACTGTGCAAATTTATGATTTGATGGTACACAAAAAAAACATTCTTATTGGTGTTTATATTTTCTAAACCTATGACAACAACAACATATGGTAAACTTGAACACTCTTGATCCTGACCTTGACCCCTCTGACACGCGACTCCGCGGCCCTACAAACAACCTTTGACCTTTGTGACATCATTCATCATCAAACTCAAACCCTTGTGTGTGTTGTGAAAGCCTTTGAAAGGATCTGAATGGACCTCCCACTTCACCTTTATTGTCTCTCCATTCAGTCTTGATCTGTGCTCTCAATGGTACGTCGGGCCCCATCTGTGAATACCTTGGGCCACACTGCATGATAGACACTGAAAGGCATTAAATACATCAACACCAGACAACAACAGTCTTTCTGAAAATGCCTCAGTTGGTGTATAATGCCACTTAAGGCTCCTGCAATTACATTTAGGACAAGCAACTCAAATCAAATGTCTCTGGTGGCGCCGAGATGGCCCCTCTGCCAGCTTTTTTGTTTGTATGGTCACACCGCCTGTCTTTAGTGACAGATATTGTAAAGTATTGAAGACGCCAAGACAGATGTTCACATTCTTTGAAATAAAAGGCAAATCAGAAAGTTTAGTCAAATGTCATTTGTGGCGCCAAGATGACTCCACATGGGCCCTCGTCTGTCCTCAAAGAAAGGCAGAAAAACAAAAAACACTTCAATGTTACAACGATAATCAAAAATTTCACGTTCATGCCACTGGAGGCACAAGGCACATTCTGGCTTTGTTTGTGGTTACTGGGCCACTTTTTTTTTTTAGCAGTAAACACACTACCAAAAAGGAGTAAATATTTATCAATACAGATATTCAAATGATTCTATTTAAACTTTGTGGCACCAAAACAACGCCACTGTTGGCTGTGTCAATTCAGTGGGATTAATCTTTTAATTCTCAAACTGTTTGGCTAAGTTTTTGGTGGCAACACCGACACTGTGAGCCCAGACTTAGATTTGAATCTATTCTCAAGCTGTCACACTTGGTTTACTTTTGTTTTGTCTGTAAAAAATTGGTACAAAATCAAATAAATGATATTTCATCTGGAGACATCAATGAGATTGTTTTACCTCAGCATGGCTCAGCCTTAAAGAAAATTACCTGAGTCTCAGACTGGCGCTTCTGTATTGTAATCTTTTTTTTCTGTGTGGCGGCCTGGTGTGTTTGAGGTAAACAACATTCCAGTCCATTTTCAGCCCTGGGAGGAGGGCATGAACCATTAGCTTCCAAAGGCCAGCCCATTCCTCCACTGTCTGCCGGCCTGAGAGGAGAGAGCTGGCAGGCAGGATAGCTGGCTTCCTGGTTCATTGGCTGGATGGCTGGATGTTACACTCTGGTGGACAGAGATGCCAAGAAAGTGGGCACGGAAAGGCCTCAGGGGGGCCAGAGAATAACAAATGATACAAAAATAAGAGACCTTGTCATTTAAATGCAATTGTGAGTTTTTCTGTTTAGTTCGACATATACTGCTGCACACAGTAACAACACAAAGCGGGTTCATCTTCAGGAGGTAATGACTCGTGTGCATTTTAGCCTCACAAATCACTCAAACAAAAAAAAAACTGCAAACTTTAAAAGAGGCATTATGTTGCAAAGACTTTCTGTTTGTTTAGTTGTTGTCACACCCAACTTATCCTCGGCTACATTACTACAGAGTCAGATAAATTGGATTTTTTAACCAACTGGTGATGCAAACATAAGATTTCAAGGTAGTGTTGCAGGGAGAAGCAGAGATGAGCCGGATTTAAAAACGTGAAGACATTATGATTGTTAACCCTGTGCAGGACAGATGTGAACATTCAAGTTTTGTGATGTCAGACAGAAAAGTCAGATACTGTGAGGCTTGTCTGGAGATGAGCCAGAAAGCTTTCAAAGACAGATTGGTGCGAAGTCTTGATGTTAATCCTGATTGAATCTTGATAATTGGGGCGTTCAGTAGACAGAATCCACTCAAAAACTCTGTTAGGAATACTATTATTGCCAGTGTTGATTCATATGTACGTTTTATGTGACAGTGAGGTATTTTTCTTCTTTCTTTGTGACATCATGCTGAAATACAAGAGCAATAGCTGTGATTTTGTGCAGGGAGAAATCTATTTTAGACCAATTTGCTCCCCCCACCCCACCCACACACACACACACACACACACACACACACACACACACACACACACCAGTCACACACTGCTAGACTCAGCCAGGTCTGGTGCAGCCTCCTCTCAAGAAGTTTTGGCTGCGGACAAACAGAGTTTTCCTCCATAACATCGCCATGGTTAGATGTGTGGCGTTTGAGCCAGCCAGCTGGCACAGAGACACAAGTTTCTGAGCAACATCCACAGAGCAGGACTTTGGAGCTAAGATGGCTGCCACGTAACACTACAAAGGCCAAAATGTGAAAGCTTACACTTGTTGGCATGATGAGTGCCAGTCTGCATTCTGGCACCAAACGGGCTGTTTGTAATTACAGAATTGTGGCTCACTGTGGACACCAGGCGCTCTGGGCCCAACAGTAAAGAGCAACAAAGCATTTGAATGTTGCCAAAGTCCCAGGCAACATTTGCCTCTTCTACACCAGGATGAAAATGACTCTTCTTCATGTCTGCAGCTTTTCTGTTTACTCGCCAAAGAACGAGTTCAAACAATTCAGCACATTTCCTCTTCATATCAGTCCAAACTGTTCATGAAGGGCTCCATTACTCCTGCACCTTTTCTGTCCTTATTTTAAATAGAGACAGGATAGGTTGACTGCAGCCTGTAATTACTCACCAATACACACAGCAGGGTACCGATCAGTCCTGCATTATGTTGTGCATACAGTAAATGCCAACTATTTGATGTTGTTAGCCTCAAACAGGCTATATTTTATCTATTTAAAACAGCAGTGGTGCCTGGAGAAGTAAATTTAATCTTAATTTATTCCTTAATTATTATTATTATTTTTTCTAAAGTAGCCTGGCCAGCAAAGGATATATACCCTTATAAAGACGCCTCTTGCATATTTAGCTCACCCAAAAATAGGGGAGTAGTTTTTGCACCCTGTCACCTAACTTCTGTTTCTTTTTTTTTATTGTGAATTAATGAAATTCACAACAGCGACAGAGGAGGTGCAGACTTTGCAATCGGTAATGTTTAAACCTGTTTTGCCAGTGCATTTATATACATAACTGATGGGCACAAAGCGTCTATATTTGTGGGCTGAAAGAAAGTCAACACAAAAAGTTCTGTGCTGACAAACTTTAGTGCATCAGAGTATCTGCGTATTTGTGGGTAGAGAAATGCCACTGGAAGTAGGGCCCTGTTTTCATATTTAAAGGCTTGTCTGACTCTGACACTTATGTGATGATCATTTCATACTCAAGAGTTAATTACTAATCATCAAGATGCTGTAACAAATTTGAAATTAAATGTTAAACCAGACTGCACAGTAATGAGGGGCTGCTGAGGGACAACTTTGAAGAGAGTGTTGCATTTTAGCCTGGCCCAAAGACTGTAACCTTGACAGCAACTGTAACTATGACAAATAGGGCTTTTAGTTAAAACATTTTTAATTCTCGGGCTCACATGAACAAGGCTTTATAACTGTTGGCCAAGGGGATGAGGAGCTTGCAACGCACCATGTGATTTTCACACACTGCTCTTTACACAGTCTTTTGGATGATCAGGCAAGCAGGAGGACAACAGGGCAACAAGGGAAATAAATAAACAGACTTTGTAAACTAGGCAAATGAACACGGTGGAAAACACGACTACCAGAGATTGAGCTTAAGAAAAACTGTGATCAATAAACAGTATCAGTTGGCCAATTAACCTGTTGTTTTCGTGCACTGGGCACACTGCTGAATGATGCACATCAGAAGGGATTTAGAGGTGTGTATGTGCAATGTGGACTGGAAAATAAGAGGGCATACACTGTACACCTCCATATATCCTGCACTACACCACTGTGGGAGGGCGCTATGGCCCTGCTCTCCAAACACTGTTGCCTTAAGGTAGCCATTACTCTTGCATTACTGTGTTATTGTCACACCTATTCCTCACATATAGCAGGACTAATGAACTGCAGGTGTATAAATGCTTAGTTTCTGTGAAGAACTTGGGAAAAAGTCTGTCTACCGTGACAACTATAATAAGCATTTTCTACAATACTTACTGTACGTCTCCTGGTTCCTGTGAAAAGTATTTTATAGTCTAAAACATTGCATCTCCTGGCTCCATGGGGAGAGGAGTGTTGCTGAGCTAATCAATTTGATGACTTAGACGAGATTTGACAATAAGGAAAAAAGTTTTGCTGCTCAACTGTGACTTCAACAGTAAGTATTCACTCATTTCATTTGGACCTGAGCTGTTAAGCTTGATAGACAGACCCAAAGACGAATGTGTCCCAGCAGTCCCACTGGAAATGCCTCAGGCAGGTGGATGTGTCGCACATTTATGCATTATATATCTGAAAAAAATGCGTTTACATTCTTTCATTCACTGAGACAATTGCAGGGAGGGAACGTTTGCATTGGACATAGCTAGACTGTAAAATATACCCTAATTCAGCTGTGATTACTGAAAGGAGAAGAGTAGTTACACTTGATTGAACACTGTCTCCACCATCAAAATAAACACAACACAGTGCACCAAATATGTTTCTTAAAATGACTAAATTTCTTTGGCAGGTCGGAGCGTTACAGATCCAGAACTGATTCTCTTAAACTTAACCCTAAACCAAGGTTTCCCAGTGTGACCTTTTGGGTGATTTTAACTAATTAAAAGAGTGCTGTATTGCTCACAGGTTAGTGTTTTCTGTCTGACAACAGAGATGGGCACTGTGGCAAAAACTGCAATTAGCAGCTGAGGAAGGGAAACTGGCCAAACAGGCACTTTGGAGCTGAGCGCTGCTTTGGCTTCATGCTACTCACTGTGAGTGGAGCTATAGAAATTATTCTACCTGCTAAAAATAACACGAGTGTTGCTACCTTAAATGAAAAATCTTGAATCTTATTTGTGTTC
The DNA here is from genome assembly GCF_042242105.1 of Pempheris klunzingeri. Lineage (NCBI taxonomy): Eukaryota > Metazoa > Chordata > Actinopteri > Acropomatiformes > Pempheridae > Pempheris > Pempheris klunzingeri. The sequence continues at coordinate 64,364 of NW_027254978.1, forward strand.
TTCCCCATATATTAGTTAGAAAGGCAGACACACAGTTGCTGGTTGCTCTTCTTAAAATTTGTCATCCACTGAGCATTCATCAATATAAAAACACTTCAGCAAATTACATTAAAGTGGTGCAAGCAAGCAGCACCTGCTGGAAAGCTGTACAGTGTCTGGTTTCTGTCAGCTGAGCCTCTCCTTGAAACACACAGAAGGGGCATCGCTCGCCTCCTTCTTCAAGTACTTGTTTCTTTAAAGCCGAACTGCCTCTCGAAAATCTCACGGATCGGCTGCTGTCGAAACTGGTATTTCTCTCTTCAGCTTGTCTCTTCATCTCTGTCTCTGAAACAGCTTTTTCCAGTTTGGTGTGAATACATTTGTACATTTCAGACACACAATCTCATCCCAAAGTGTCTCAGATCTGTGGCGTTAAAAAAGACACGTGGCAGCTAATTAAAAATCACTCCGAATGGTTACGGCTTTCAAAATGATGGAACTTGTTTTCATGTGGCGCCTTATTTTTCTCATTTTTGTGGAATCACACTCACAGACAGTTTGTCATATTTGATAACGACCACCATGGATCAGTTCACTTTTCTGCATTTGTCTACTTTTTGTTTGTTTAAGCTCGGTTGTACAATTAGGCTACTTGCCAGCCAGAGGTGTTTTTTTCCCCACTGTTTTCTCCCAGTGGTACACGATATTTTGCAACAGCCTGTTTGCTCCCATTCAGTGGAAGTGAAAAACCAATACATACTATGTGAAACCCAACAGAGCAGTGATGTATGGTAATACTATAGTGTTCCCAGCAGCAACTGATGCACCACAATCCATCTTACACCATTAGGGAGAATATTTGAACCTTCTCTTTCAAACTCCTCTAAAAAGTACATGAAGACGACTGGATTGACGGATTTCCAAACTTGGTACAGACATTCATGTTTCCCTCACTTTGGTGATCCTCTGGCTTTCGACCATTTGTCCAAAACTATGGTTTATTACCAAATACCTTCAAATCTAGAGGCATTCCCATTAGTGTTTAGCAAGCTAACATGCTGAACTAAGGTTGTGCCAGTGGTAAACGTTACACCTGCTGAATACCAGCATGTCAGCATGCTGACATTAGCATTTTGCTCAAAGCATCGCAGTGCCTCACAATGCAACTAGCACAGCTGCAGACTCTTAGTCTTGTTAAATCACATCGATCTATATGATGGTTGCTGCCCCGCTGTTGTATGAGTGGAAACATGTCAGAAAATGTATTTTGTTATCCGTGACATCGAAGCTAAAGCGGATCTGAGAAAGCGTCACTTTTCTTGCTGTAACAAATAAACTAAACCAAAACTAAATTCCTCAAGTTCAAATTGGATTGTCCTCACCTGCTTTAATGAATTAAATTGATGATGCAAACAGTCTACAATTGAATAAAAACCACTTCAGGTTCACTGTAAACATACTCGGTCTAATCCTTTTGCATTTCTCCCTCCCTCTCTGTCTGTCTGTCTCTGTCTGTCACATTCTCAATTTAATTTCTCAGCTTGAATCGCTGCACAGGCTCGACTGTTAACTAGACGAAACACTGCCAAAGTGGTTTACAAAATGTAATGTTTCTGCCAGCCTTTCTTTCTCTCCCTCTCTTGCCATTTCTCCTCTCCCTCCTGTTTACCCCCTGCCAGCTCTCACCCCCCCCTACCTCCTCCTCCTCACCCCCCGCCGTCCCGTCTTGAAGACAGCATTGCGTTGCGGCTCTGTGCTCCTAAAGAGCTGAAACTGTCGGCCGGGGAAGCGGTGAAATGGAAAAATTTAATCGCATTAAGAGAAAAACCTTCTCTTTTCATTTGTAAATTCCTGGGACACGCTTTTTTTCCCCCACTCTTTTTCTCCCCCTTTTACACCTACCTCTCTCTCTCACTGTGCCCTTACCCCGACACGGCTGCTGAGCTCAGAAAACATCCGCCTCAACACACACACACACACACACACACACACACACACACACTTACAGAAGTACACACACATACAGTACATGTAAGAACACACACACTCAAAGTCCTCACTTTACTTCAGCTGAGGATTTGACAAACCGGGATGGAAGCCTGTTGGATGGGTGCACACACACACACACACACACACACACACACACACACACACACACACACACACACACACACACACACACACACACACATTGTAATTCCTTTTCCTTTTTCCTCTTAAACGAGACACAGATCAAAGACCGTTTTACTGACTCCTCCTCTATTCCCTCCCTCCATCATGCTCTCCCTCCTCCAAATCGGTCAATGTACCTCAACAGTTTTGCCCTCCTTCCTTCCTCCCTCCTTCCTTTTTTCTTTCACCTCACCCTCTTTTTCAGTTACATCTCTCCTCCCTCCACTGCTATCTTCCCCTCATCGTCTTTACCCCTCTTTTTTTCCTTCCTTTCTTTTGGTCCCTCCTTTCTTTTTGAAGAGCCGTGTTCCGGTTTCATGTCGTGTCCACATCCGCCTCCATTGTCATTCAGCTCCACAGCAGCCCTACCTCTGCGACAGGGACACACACACACAAACACACACACACACTCTTCATTCCAACGCTACCCACCATCCCCGCTTCTCTGTGGTCATTGACCTCTTTCCCCTAAACACGCACGCACACACACACACACACACACACACACACACACACACACACGCACGCACACGCACACACACACACACACACACACACTGCTTCCATGGGGATGAGCCACCTGAAGAGCACTCAGGATTAACGGACCAGTTTAAACAGTGTCAAGAGCTTTTTCTCTCTAACTGCCCTGAAGAAACCCTTAACATACATATACACACATTACACACACTCACACAACACACAGAGTGCATCTCAGGTGTTGAGACGTGACAACAGTGAGATATAGTGTTAGAAAATTATCTCCAACAGAAAATTGGACTCATCGGGGGTTTAGGATTTTAAGAAATGTGCCTCCAAACTATCACCTTTAAGCCTGTAATCAGTAATGCGTTTCTTCTCCTTGCAGCTTTAATTCAAGTTAAATTAAAAGGAAAGCTTCCTCGTGAAGGATTGTATTTGAAAACAATGGATTTTAGCAGGAGCACCCTTAAAGCAGATTAAATTCAGCAAGTGTCTCATCCTGAAGTAAAACATGTCGCCATTTAACTGAGATATTTTTTTTTCGGATCTCAATACATGGTAGTTTGAGATAACAACACACAAGCTGCCATTTCGCCCCTTCGCTTTCTCTCTTTCCTCGCTTTTTTGTACGTCAGCTCTAAACTGAGCGGCTGGTGTCCCCGCTGAACTCGATGGTATCTATTGTGTGTAAAAAAGACCAGTTAGCTTCACATTCCTACTGGATACTGTCACACTAAAAAACACAATAGAGGTGCTTTCACACTGCAAATCTTTTAGTTCAGAGCCGCAACGTCAGCCAAACTGTAATACCACTCACCCTGGTGTGTGATTGAGTGTGTGTGTGTCCCTGCTCTTTCATTTGCTCTCTCTGTCCCTCACTCTCTCTCTCTCTCTCTCTCTTGCCATCAGAGGGAGCTCTCCTGCAACAAGATCACTCTTTAGATCCCACCCAAATGTTAATGTCTCACAGAGAATAACTAAAATAACCTCCTAGCCCTGAACTGTGCAAAACGCATTTCGATGTACTTTTCATTGAGACGAATATATATATATATATATATATACATACATACATATATATATAAACCTGTAATGTCATTATACACACAAGCTTCCAAAGTATTGGATTGGAAGCCAATAAAATGGCACCACTGTAAGATTCTGTAAATGTATAATATATTAGGCTTTGAGAATTTTTTACACTCCTCATTTATGAAATAGATTTTTTTAGTGTGCGAATGGCCTTGCTCCAGAACTAGTCAACCAAATTATCTCAAAAATATAACAGAAAAGGAGACACTACTAGGGCAGCACTTAGCAGAGACTGCAAACCGGCAAAACACAGAACAAACTCTACAGCCCTCTTTTCCAGTTCCCACAGATTTGTAATATCAGAAATAAACACATTAACTGACTTTTAATTCTAAGCAAATAAAAGTAAATCTGTGGACACTGAGATGCATAGGTTTTTGTAGCCTCCCATCCCCTTTTGTTCTTAATTATCATTTTGAGTCATCCGTGTTTCAGTTCCTGTTATGGTTCCTTGTCTATTCAACGCAATTCATTTATTTAAGGGATAATTTCCATAATCAGGAATTAATTCAGAGCCAACCTCCTAAACTCAAGTCATCTTTAAAGCAAAGTTGGTTGTCATGGAGCTGGAAAGCAATGCAGTCTGAAGAGCATCCAAGACAGTCAGCTGTTACCAACATGTAATGAAGAGGTGGACTGGATGCATTTTTCTGTTTTAACCATCTTGGATTATGGACATTATTGCTCCCTCCATTGAATTGTGGACTCCATGTGTTATGCATTTTAAAAGCTTTAGACGTGCACTTAAGTGCATCTCACATAGACTTGGACTGTATGTTACCTCCCTCCCGCTTTTTAAATTCTCTTTGTTACCGTTTCTTTTAGATTTTTTAGACGTTTTCCTTTTATGTTTTAACTTTAGTCGATGTTCATTTTGCTCTCATGATATTGTGTGGCTGACTACCCACTGCTTCTGGCACATTTCATAACATGCATCTCCTGCGCTCAGAGTGCCTTTGATAAAACTGCGGTGTTTTTATCCAGTCCAGTGAAATGATAAAATGATGGGAAAATGTGTAGCAGTAAATGTATTCAGAAGATGATCAGATCAGATGTAAGAAATGGACATATACACAACATTTCAAAGCCTCATATTCAATGGCATGAGACCAACTTGAGCCGATTAGGTTGATTGAAAATGAAAACATTGCATGTACGATATATTTAACAATAAGAAGCAACCAATATTTACATTTTTTTCATGTTAATCCATGTTAATTAATTTTTTTGTGTGTTTATCCATTAAAAGCCTCACCAAGGACAAGGACCGAAAATTAGCTGCAGCTAGATATTTAGATGACGGATGCATTGTGTATGTATGCAATGTATGTCCTGGCCAAAATGTTCAAGAGTGAGATTAACTGTTAAAATGTCCCTTTATAGACATTTTTAGACTGTAGCATTGCTGGGTTTATCTGTCTGTTAAGATAATGACTTTTTGGCATTCAAATATATGTATCTGTAACACAAATGTTCTGCAATGTACTGTAAAACATGGCTATTACAGACAGAGCTGCCATACTGTTGTTGTTCTCTGCTCTCCCACAGCTCGTATCAGCGATGGTTTCCAAAAACTTATTTTGCAGCTGAATGATTGGTGGCTCAGTGGCTTAATTAATGAGCATCATCAGCGTGAGGGAAGAGCCTAGCAAGAATGGATGGTGTGATAATTATTGTGGCTTTATGAGGGGGTTTCTGTCGTTTGCACTGCACACTGCGAGGGAAAAATGAGTGAAAGCACATTTTCATAATGTGATCTGACATGAGAAGGATCTCCAGTGTCTTATACTGTAGGAAGGACAGTGTTTAGCATCCAACAATAGCTGAGCCAAGAACTGAGGCCTAACAGCTGGATTCAAGACCTGCAATCACCTCCCACAATCCCTACACTTGAAGTGCCTGCACATCATTGAATGCACTGAGACTGTGGAAGCCATCGACCCCCCCAGTTAAACAATAGGTGGCCGTAATGAATGAGCAAATATCAGTCATATCATTCAAAATTACAACATATTACACAATGCTTGGTGCTTGCCTCTGTGTAGAACATGCCTGTAAGTGATCCAGTTTCCAGAGGTTGATGTTTCTCATTTACTGTACTATTTCTGTAAATGGTGGTGGTGCTGTTTAATACTAATAGCATAAGCCAAATCCAATATCTGTTGCTGTCTGCTACGACTACCCAAGACAACTCTGACCAGAACAGAGGAATGAATACCTAAGTGGCTGAAATGTTTAGGTTCCCCTGATAACTATCCCCAGTGATATGTGGCATGATGGCATTTGGCATTATCTGCAATAATGATGCATAGTATTACAGCCCTGAATGAGAGTTAGGTACCTTTGAACCAGAACAGCTTATAATCAATACATAAAAAGCGAGCTGCATTTTCAGAAGACAAACCTCCAATTTTTCTACACAGATAAGGAATACATGCAAAAAAACAATTAGCACGCAGTTTTCACTTGCCGAAAGTCAGACTTGCTGTGTATGCATTGTTGATGATGCCAGTAAAGCCATACACAGAGGTTGAAGTAGGACTTGTGATGCGTTTTTAGCTTGCTGTGGCTATTCATTTAAAACATAACTAATATGATCAGCCCTGAAAGCTGAGCCACTTCGTTGTAGCTGGATAGCTGCAGACTAATTTAACATTAAAGAGGAGCTGCATTTCAGTGCCTTCCGTTCTGTTTAACCACTGCCTGTACTGGTATATGAAAATACTCCTAATGGCACCAGTGGTCTACCAGTGCCATGCAGAGGGTCGAACTGATTTAAGAAACGGACGGGAGCTCAGCTTGAACCTGGCTTGCGAGGGTGTCCAATCGCGTACATGAAAGGTCTTGACGAGCTGGTAGCAGCTCAGCAGCATGAACTGAGGCATCTGTACAGCTTATATGTTTCTATTAAACGCAAATAATTGGAAGTGAAAATCCGGCTATTAGCCCAAATGCTCATATTGTTATCATCCGGTAATTTGAACTGATTTAATCATACAAAAACCTCGCAGATTCTTCCTGATAGCTGTTCCATGCCCCCTAACTCCTTATTTTCCCCCTCCCTCCTTATCTGTTTCCTGTCTCCTTATCTGCTCCCACTGTGTCCTATTTCTATCAGGATGTGGCAGCTTTCGAGATCCCCATCATCATCATCATCCCCTTACCGATCTGTTTCCGGGGAAGCATGGCCTCAGAGCAAAGTGGTTGACCTGAGGATATTTAATGCATATAATCTCACTAGCGTGCTGGTTTCTGTGTGTGTCTATGATGGTCCATGTGTGTTTAACCTGAAGGTATTGTTGGCGACCTCTGCATAATCCGTGCACTTCAAGTGCTCCTTCTGCTCCACTTTGAAGAGGGCAGAAGACCTCCTCACGCCAACATAACACAGGTAGAACATGCTGCACCAGCGAAAACACCTCAACCTGCAACACACAACGCAATCGGACCAGGACTCAAAAATACAGTCAGAGGGACCTAAAACACACACTGGTGCAACACAAAAGGCACTTAACAAAACTAATACACACACAGCAACATACACGACATACAAACAGACAAACGTGCGATGCTCACAAATGTGGATATATGCAATACACATGCAAGTTCACACATACAGTTCACATGCAGTAACTGCTTCAGTGGATTAAAGACCACAATGGGCAGCTTCCAGATGTCTTAATACAATATGTAACATACATAAAAGAACATTTACACTACAGCTACCATAGTAGAAAAAATGTAATGGCAAAAACTAAACCGATGCACTACGGCAAACAAAGATAAATGTAATATATCTTGAGTGTAATTCAGCAACGACACTGGTGCCTGCAGAGGAGACACACTTTGAACAGCGACTGGAAAACACGCAAGCACACCGATACAACAGAAGCGCTGACATAACAATAGGCAGCACTCATGTATAGCTCGTCACTTGGCATGTGGTGGATGCTTTTATCCAGAACTCCCTGCTGCGGTTGGGTGCATTTATGTTCAGTGCTGGAGGCCTCAGTGGGAATAAAAATAAAAGGTTGTAAAATGTAAGATCCCCAAGCATTAGCTAGAAGGAGATAATGTGAGGAATTCACTGAACGCCACAAACACATACACATAAATAAGCATTCAACAGCCGACACGCACCAGGAACATACAAAAGATGCTTCATGGAAAAGCTTGTATATGAAACTGCAATAAATTATTGCCAAATTCATGTTGATATGCATGTTGAATCTATATGTACTGTAGATTGCACTTTGAAATGTATTACATTTGCAACATATATGTAGGTAGTACATTTAAGCTAATGTGCTGTGATGTCAGATTTTGTGGACATTTTCCAAAATTGCTTAAAAGCACTTTCACATTAGATGACCTGGCAAGATTATGTATCATTAAGGGTTACCAAATCTTATCTCAAACAACTGAATGAACACAGACAATGACAAGGACGGAAGAGGGTGACACGAACTGTGTTATCAACATCTTTGTGAAAGGATGCAGCCAAAGTTGTGAAAAGAACAGTCTTCATTTTAAGAATTGTAAGATTATGCATTCAGCAGCAAGAGAAATAGAAACTGTGACAGTTAACGGGGTAAAAATCTAGAGAAAAGACCAGCAACACAAAGCTGAAGAGAAAAAGGGGAATTTATTGAAAAAGCGTGAGAGCACAGGTGTGATTCTTTGACCAGGATATTAGCTATTGTGTGCAGTGACATCTCTAATGGAAAAAATGACAGGTAACTTAGAGGAGAGAGATGGAATGCGAATGGTATGGGGCCTAAATGAAGGACTGGGATGGAAATATAAGAGGCAAAATGAAAAAAGACAAAAACAATGTAGGAAAAGATGATTGTAGTGAGGAATAGAATATGGGCAGAAATGAGTGTGGTAGATGGAGAATATTAATATGTAATTTGTTGCACACAAGCCAGACACAGTGCAGCTGTATTTGTCTATAATTTGTGTAAAATGTACTACTCTCCAACACAGACACAGCCCATATAAAACACATAAGATCAACCCATACCTCCATTAACACTACAGCATGCATTATCCCCAGTGATAAGAAACAAACAATTACCAGCAAAATATGAAAGTATGTGTGGCAGTGAAGCAGCTTTTGTCAGCAACAAAACACTTTAAAGATACAACAAAAGCAACACTCTGTTAATATATCTCAGGGACTACTTTCTTCATATTGGTGAAGGAATACTGGGTGGAGCTTTAGTTTAGAGGATGGATACATTGTTCACCTGAAGCACTTGGATACCGTGGTACCATTGTACACCATGTAAAGAGATTTAAGACGCAATTAAATTAAATTTACATTTTATAAATTCTAATCCCCGGTCTCTAATTTATTGTTCAATTGTCTGTCATATGTCAGTTATATGTCAAAAAGACCACTGCAGAGGTAGTTTGCTTGGAGGACTCGGGTGTGTGACACGATCCCTCAGAGGAAACGAGATGTTGTCACAGAAACAAAACCCACATGCAGTGTTTTATCCTTCTCACTGCACAAGTGCTTCATCTCAGCACTCCCGAGCATCATCAGAGCTAAATGGACACGAACACCGCCATTACATTTTTCTCCTCGCGTTACCCCTAGAGGGCGCTCACAGACCCCACTTTAGGTATCCCTGCTGTAAAACTAAAAAACGAAATGCTTTTGATGGCTTAACATTGTACACAAATAAATGTGACTGATGATGGTGTGAACTGTGATGTGAGGTGACTAGTTAACCTGCCCATCATATAAAACCGCTCTGGACTGTTAGCTTGTGGGTAGTTGCAGCCAGAGCTCAGCTAACGAGCAATATCATAGAGGGGGGTGTGTTGTCAGCTGGGAAAGTGTTTGCATTTCAAAAACAGCATCATTACGGTCTTTGTCACATTACAGATGCTACAGAAGCAAACGCTTAGCAGCTTTAACAGTGTGTCTTCTAGACACACACATAAAGCACTGACTAACTCCGATGTAGCACTATATTACAACATGACAGAGAGAGGTCAAAGGTTGGATAAAATCCAAACCAACAGTTGTATCCAGCTACAACCTTTTAAAGGTAGAGTCTGCAGAATTGGAGAAACCAACAAGAGCAGTAGATAGATTTTGAAAGTGTCCATCTGAAAATGTCCCACCCACTCCTTTCAGGTTTTCCTCCAAAGCCAAAATAATTGAACACGCACTGTCTGACTACTAAGGATGAGGCCACGATAATGACGAGAAGTCCGTCCTTCACCGTCACGGCTTGTTCTTTCTTTACACAACCGCTGACTGGGAGCCTTTTTCAGCTTTTCAGCCTGACAAGCAAACAACTCTGTAAAATGCCAGAACCACATTATATCATACACAAACAAAATAGCTGCCGTGAACATAACCTTATCTTTAGTCACTGCTCAATGTTGTGCTGTGGCTGTTATGAGAATTTAAACAAATATCACAAAAATGTTTCTAAAATAAGTTACAGACCCTGCCTTTAATTAGATTCATGTTTCACTTGGAGCATCCACTGCCACACTCAAAAATTATAGTTGTTAGTATATGTTAGTATGTATAGTATCATTGCTCTGGATATGCTGATGTCATTTGGCCAGTCTATCATTTCCTCTGTCAAAGATATCAAACCCGCCAACTTAAATCTGACACGGACATCCTGGTGACTTCCTCTGACTTTTTATCTAACATCCCCAACAGGTCAAAATCACCTCTTGTGTAATTCCTCATGGTGGTGCTAGTGCGGCTTCTATACTTTTAGTCTTGTGTAAAACTCAACGAGGAGATTTCACCAGAGTGCTTTCTGAAGACACATACATAGCGTATGCAAATTTGTCAGAAAACAGAATGAAAGATTTACTCGGGAGATTTGGTTTGTGACTTCTTCAAAGAAAATAATAAGGGGGGGGGCAGGAAACTAGGGAGGAAAAAGATGTTTGTGATTTGACAAAGAGAAGGTAAAATGAAAAACAGAAGAGAGTAAAAGAGCAGAAGAGGGAGCATTGTGGTTTATTGCTGTGTCACACCAACCCAGACGGTGCTTTTTTTTTATGGCTGCTGAATCCTTGAGAGAAAAGTTCAACATAAAACAACACTGTGTCCACTGTGTAAGAAAAGAGATTAAGGAGAGAGGGATTTGGGAGGGAGGACAGGAGCTGGAGGGGGAGGAGGGCGAGGAAGAGGAAGAGGAGGAGGGAGGTTAAAGAAAGAGAGAAATGAAAAAACAAAGGTCATTAAACTGAGCAACAGAGATGAGAGATGGAAGGAAAGTGACTGAGAGGTAGAGGAAGATGACTGGAGATGAAAGAGGAAGAGGAGGAGGGAGGGAAGTTAGGTGGCAAGCAGGAAGAAGAAGATGGGGGACAGGTGTGATCCTCCACAGCTTGGGTGTTTGTTTAGCTAAGAGCAGCAGCAGTATAGCAGAGGATTATGGGATTACGGTCAGTGTTGTTGGTCATGTGAATCTGCGTGGTCGACACTGACCCCGCTTACCTCCTCTCAGTAAGGAAGCTTAGCCTGGCTGTGAAGGTGAGGTCACACATACACACACACACACACACACACACACACACACACACACACACACACACACACCTGCCCACCTAATGCATCTCGTGGACGGACTCTAAACTCCTCCTCTACCCTCTTTGGCTCTCTTTTTTTTACCAGTTTCTTGTCTTTTCCTTCTTCTCTCTTCCTCTCCTGACGCAATATGTTTTTAATTCTCTCATCTATTTCTGTCCCCTCATCTCTCTCCCTCCCTCTCTTTCTCTGCCTCTCCATTCCAGATGTCAGGCTTCTTTTTGCTGCATGTTATACATGCACAGCATGCCCTCACAAATCCTGCAGGTTTCCTTGATTTTTCTACCTGGAAGAGTAACGAATAAAACAGAAGAAAGAGGAATAAAATACCGTAGTATCAGGAGCAGTAACTTGGATGATGTCCAGACTCTGAAGAGTAAATACAGGAAGAACCCTGGCCTTGGTAAGTTTGGCTCATCTTGACCTGATATAGCACAAGTCAGAATAGTGTTTATTCAATTTTAGTATTGTTTTTGGTCAGTTTAATTCACTTTGCACCGTATAAAATATCTAAGTAAAGTAATAAAATTAGTGGTTTAAACCAAGAGGTGAAGAAATGACAAGTGCTATATTTTCAGTAAAGCATCTAAGATAAAATGCCAAATTTAACTCTATTAAAACATATAGGTTCGCATTTGAATGAGATGTTGGATTGTACAAGACAGCACGACAGCACAGACCTCTTCAGTCAAATCAAATGCAATGGTATTGTTTCTGTTCTATTAAAGACATCTTGTCAGGGACAAACCTGATCTGATAATTCATAATAATTTCTAAGAATTCATTCATTAATTGTGCTTGAAAAATTTTGAAAAGACGTGGGCATAATACAGCTCTTCTCTTTCTGTCCCAAGCTCCTGCCATTAGGAAAACACAAGCATCTGAAGCGATTCATACACTTCAGATGCTTGTGATTGATCCAAATGCCGTTATACTGTAAAGTTATAGCAGCAATTCAATTATAATCACTGTCACTGTTTTCTTTGCAAACTAATGGACCTGTGAAGCCTTTTGAGATGATATACTGCGACTCAGGGCTGTAACATTAGCTAGCTATGTAACATAAAGTGGAATTAGCCACAGCCGCGAGCCTTTGGCTATGGTCAGCAGAAGGCTAAACTATTAGCAACATTCAACATAGCCACTGCAACATATTTAGATATTTCAAGAAAGTTAGCAGCTTCATCACAAATGTCTCTCAGTCTCTGAAATCTTTATCAGGAAATATCCTGATATTGACTCATGTTTTGTTGCATTTATTGTCAGAGTCTCTTTCAGGCTCTTTTTGATTGAAGCTGTCTGACTGTCTTATTTATTTGTGGTTGTTTTGCAGTGTAGACAGTTACTGGGATGGCTACTTTATCTGCAGGATTTAAAAATAGTTACTGATATTAAGGGAAAAAAAATTGGAACTGTAGTTCATTTATAAAACATAAATCTTTTGAGTGTGTTGAAGAAACTTATTAAGTATTAAAACTGACTGGAACTGTATAATAAGTGCCAGTGGAGGAACTGCTGAACATTTTGGCATGAAAGCTTTGAACATGTCATTAATATCATTATAATAACATCATTAATACAAAGATATCCAAACGAATGCCAACAACGTTTTTGACTCAGTCGTCTGTAGCTACTTAGAAATCCTCCACACCAGACTGTACAACCATAAACGTCTCGACACAGTTATTTATATTCACAGTAATTTCACAAATAATGAATAGTGAATAATCACAAATATCTTCACTATCATACAGAGTATCATATGTTTAAGCTTGAAGAAGAACGATAACACCGGTGTGATGAAATTTAATCCTACAATAAATATCCACTTTGCAAATGATATTTCTCATTTTTCCTGAATATAGACCAGAAGGTGTAACAATATATGTATTTTTGAGGTTGTAGTTTTGCAGTGGTGTACAATATGCAGTAGGACCACTGCTGGGAGTGTGCAGCTGGGAGAGGGAGGCTGGAGACAATCTGACTTTGCCTGTGAATTTATCACTGAGGACCATCAAGGCTAACAATACATTTTATAGAAATCTACGTTTACCATTTATGGCACCACGGCCAGGCCCAAAGGAGAAATTATGACCTGACAGAGATGTAACGACATGACACAGCCAACATCTCTACTCACAGACTCATCTGTGTAAAAATGTAGCTTCAGTGAGCGAATGTAGCGTCGCTGGTGATTTGGGATCCTTCCAGGTGTTTTAATATCAGTCGCTGGAGCCAACCATAAACATTTTCTGAGCGGACTGAAGCAGCTATCACCTTCCTAACTATGTCCAAATACAGTTCACATGAACATACATTATGATTGCTTTGCTGTTCAGGAAGACTGCTGAGTCTGCTGTGTGCCAATAACTTTGTCAGATAATATAAATTAGATAATAATAGTAATACATTTTATTTATAGGCGCCTTTCAAGGCACTCAAGGTCGCCTAGATAAAAGATGCAGATGGAAACAACTCCTACACACTTGATTTAAAGGGCTGTATGAGGAACAGTGACTTGCTGTGACATGGCTGGACTGGTTCTTTTTTTGGCATTAGATCGGAGTGACGCATGTATCGTGTTAATCTCAGGTGATTTCACGTGGATTGGATCCTAACGGTGTTTCCTCTCGGTTCATTGAGCAGCAGCACAAACAGAACAGCTACAGAATGCGAGAAGGTAGAACAGAAGTTTCATTTACAGATAAAAAAGGCATCAATCTAATGGTTCCCTTAAAGGCTTCATATGACAGTGTGACAGTGCTCCCCTAGATTTACCCCTGAAAAGGCTGGAAAAGGAAAGGAGTCTCACTAAATAAGAGCCAGGAGAAGAAAACCTGTTGCAGCGTTTGGTAGCCAAGCATGGAGAGCAGCAGCCAGAGCGACCGTAAGCTCACAGCCTTTGCTTGCCAAGTTTTTAAATGAGATCTCCAGGTCTAAATTTAACATAATAGGCAGGGCTTTCCCGTTGTAATGGTTATGTATCTCCTCAAGTGAAAAATCTGATTTATTAGCACTGTTTGATGATGACAAATTCAAATCAGCGTCCCATCGGGTTTGAATAACACATTTCCTTTTCTTGTGTTATTATCACAGCGTGGTGGCTTCCATGGGAGAGAAGCAGACAAATGAACTGTAGCATAAACAAAAAGGCAATGAAATAACTAAAAATAAACACTGGATCTATAGAATCATTTATTCCTTCTTGGCTGAGAGACAAACTGTAAAAATTCCATAAATTACTGATTATGTTTCAGAATTAACTTTATGCTATTAACAATAAATTAAATGTGAATTCCAATTTGTTTGTTTTTTTATTAATTAAGTATAATTTAATACGTTTAATACTTTTGATTGTACGTGTAATACATAGGGTGCCATTTTAGAGGCTCCACATTGTATAAAAGGTTGAAGCGTCTTTGAGCTGTGGAGGCGGTGGGCTCAGGATCAGCCTCTGCCCAGACAGACGAGTAAACACAGACCAGAGGCTTCGTCTGAACAGATTAACTCGTTATCACGTTTACCATTCACCACTACCAGGGAGTGAGGGATTACATACTGTATGACGGGATTACAGCTATTGGAATAAAAAAAAAAAGGCAGAAGTTAAGAGACCGGAGTGCTGGCACTTTTGAAAAAGCAGGCGGTGATTGTAATACCGTCTGTGATTGTCTGATAAGGGTTGTAGATTATTTCAGTAAAACTCAATTTATTAGTGGGAAACTCTAGAGTTTGACACCTAAAATCCTACAGGCCAAAGGTTAATTTCCATTCTTAATAAAGAGGACAATAAAAGTGAGCATTAAAATCTTCTTTCTTAAAGACAATAAGAAATCCAATTATTAAGCATTACTTTTGGGAGAACCTTTAACAAGTAAAAATGCATTCTCTTTTGTGCACATTTTTTTCCATGGTGGATTTAGAAACACAGGGATATAAGAAGGACACTGTGGCCTTTGACCTCCTTAGTATTAGTGGCTTGTAATGTTGGTGATCTGGGAGCTTATTCAGTTGTTCTGCGGAAGTCTGTGTGGGTAAGAACATCAGTTAAACGCTTAAAATGAACTGAGGTGGCGACCTGACGGATCAATTAACAAAAGGTGCTGGATTATAAACACAATTTTAATGTTTAGAGTTGATTGAAGAAAAAAATATTTTCCTCTTTTAATATATTAAACATTCTTGTTGTTTAGATGTTAAATGCAGAAATGAATCAGGTATTTATACCTAATGTTTTCTGACAGATTTCACAATTTGCTTTGAAGTTGTGTTACAGCCAGCCCATGAGGCATTCATGTGTAAGATATAATTAGAATTAAAGGGCTGTTATTTTGAATAAGAAGTCATAGTTACTTTGACATTTATCCCTGCCTATGTTTTATTGTAGGGCTTATGAACTGAATGAAACATCTAAATCCAACAATGGCGATAATGTGTTCATCATAGTTGTCTTGTTAACACACTGTAGGTGTATTGCAGAGAAGTCAGAGGCAGTTCATGTGTCAAACCTCATCAGCACACCCACACAGGTATTCTCACTTTAGTCCGATTAGATTTCTTCTCGGGACTGTGTGGGCTGAACAGACGGTAACTTGACTGGCAGCTCCGTTACTCTCTGTCAGTAATGCTGCACCTGTTTAGTGTGGAATAGCTAACACTTTATAGATACATGGAGTTTTGAGAAATTACAGATTTTCTGGCGTAGCTCCACCTAACTTCCACCTGACTAGAGGTCTAATCGGCCAGGCTAATTGAAAACATCGGTGGGGGTGTGCAGAGAGCCTTTAAGGATGACAGGGGTGCTGATGTATTCCTATTCATTTGCACACAGTATGTTTAATACTACAAGAATCTCTTGGCATTTCGCGCTTGCACTTTGTCTCTGGCAGACATTCGTGACACAGTGTAAAATTTCCCTTTTTAATGGCTTGTTAGAGCATGCAGCTATCAGCGTTGTTGAGAAAAGTTGCCACTGCTAACAAGCAATTGCCGGACCTTTTTCACCAAAATGTGACAAGTTCTTGGTGAAGAAAAAGCTGGAAAACATAAAAATGCCACAGCCCTTTGTTAACACCAGACAGATAGAACACAATGTGATACAGTGAAGTTCACTTTGACTGTAATCAGTCCAAGAACCTAAAGACATAAACCGGCAAGAAGCAGAAATGCACAGAAAAGGACAAACCTGAATAAATTAGTGTGGAGAAATAACAAACAAGGCACCATGTATCACTGAACAGATAGTTGATGTATGTGAAAATGTGAATCATATGCTGTGGCCTTTACCGCCACCTGTTCTCAACCCCACTGAACACCTTTAGGAGTGTGTCAGCCAATGTTTAAAGTCTTGGAAAATCTAGGACAGAGATTTTCAAGCTGTGAGTCAAGGAGGGGGTCGAAGAGGGACAGACAAGGGGAAAAGATACTATATGAGGAGACAAGGACAGGTGCACACCGGTGCTGGGAAATCGACAGGAAGTCCGTTATTGTAGCTTGACCCACTTACCAACATAGTCACCAGCAGCAGCAGTAGTGGCTGTGACACACAGCTCATGGAGGAAATCAATATACTCGAGCTACTACTTCTCTGAGTCAGTGTCACACAGGATAAACATATTTTTACACTTACACTTTGCAGGGATATTATTGTCACAGATGTCCATCGCAAATAAATCAGAAGAAAATATGCCCCTTATATCTAAAAACTGTGCCTCAGAATCATCATGTTTTTAGTTTTCTTGAGTATCAAAGTAATCCAGTGATAGTTCTATGTAGATCCATGGACACTGCAAACAGGAACTGCTAATAGCTAAATCAGCATAGTTTTAATGGTGCCAATTTACCAAGCATATACAGGCTAATAGCTGTAGCCCACAGCTAACCCCCTGCATCCATGACAACATTACAGTATACCTGGTTACATCCCCCAAATCCTACAAAGTTTGGAAACTGCAGTTCCAAAACTTAGAGCATGATTATCCCCAAAATTAAGAAGTCAGACAAGGAAAAATGATAGGAATTCTTGCTTAGGTTTACCATAAATATGCTAACATATGTATACGTATATACAGTTATTAGGAGGCTGGTCTGTTAGTTAAATAGTAGTCTTTCTTTAACACATGTTTTATTTAAAAATACAAATTGTTTATTTACATATTAGCTACGATTTCTTTTGGGAACTTGTTCGGATGAGCAGCTTTGTATTCTATTCTATTCTATTGCCCAGTGATTTTTACCTTAAGAGCCTCCCATCACCCGCCATATTCAATTCTTACGTAAACAGGAAACAGGGGTTAAAGGAATGGGCTGTTATTTTTCACATTTTGTCTTGATTTTACCACAAATTCAAAACTTTCTCTCAGTCCCACATTATTTTTAAAGAGAGAGAGGTAAAAGTTAGTTAGTTAGCATGAAATGAACATAACATAAATTAATGAACATAGCATAAATTTGTTTAAGGATGAATCAGATTGAGGATAAATTACATTATCCTATAATTATGGTCTACTTCTGTAGAGCCAAAACATCCCTGACCTCTTTACTGCTCAGTGATAGAAAATGATGCTGTGAAAAAGAAACTGGCACTGCAGCACATTTTAGGACAAAAATGAAAAAAGGTTAACTTTTAAACACGTTACAAGTAGTATTAATAGTACAGGAGTATTACTGTTATTGTGTGTGTGACCTGTGCACTTAATTATTCCACAAGCAATCCTGTGTGCGAGTGCAAAACAGTGCTAAAAGAAATGTGCAAATGTGCTTATGGAAGTGGCTACTTAGGAAAACAGACTGATTGAAATGATATTTATTTGGCAAAAAAAAAAAAATCTCTTTGGATTTTGACCAAAAGAAGGTTTAGTGAATTATTTTTCAATTATGAAAAGATTAATATATTTTTGTTAGGAAGAGCCGTATTTGCTGAGATTAACAATGGACTACTGACATATGGCATCAACCGAAACTGTAAACAGTTATGATGATAAATATAAATATGGTATGGAGGATTATTTTACTTATAATTCATTTAAAAAGCAAAATTCTTGATGTGCAGTTTAGATCTGGTATTTTACCACTCAGTGTTGAAACTGGACAGTATGTGATACAAGCAGGTTTGCTCAAAGTGACCAAGAGAAATTGTTTCATTTTGTTTTGTCATTTTGACTTATCCATCTCTACTACTGTGTAGAGCCTTGTACACAATCTGTAACTAAAACCTGGACTCTATCTGCTGTATCCTTCATCACTGAGCGTATAAAATATTAATACCAGCTTTCTTCATGGCATGTGTGACTGAGGGAAAATGAGAAATCTATTCATCTGTCACTGATTTGACTTTGCGAGAGAGATGAAGGCTGGTAGAGAAGATAAGAACAGTTTTAGAAGGGATTTTATGCTTTTGAAACATGACAGTGAAGTATCAAAACAGAGCTGCAGCTCAATAACAGGGTAGATAGAAGCACATACCAGGAGATTCCTGCAGGTAAGAATATAGTGAAGAAACTGCAGAGAAATTCGGGAGGTTTTTCTTACTTTTTTTTTTTTTTGGTTTAACTTCTGCCATGTCTTTTACAGGAAGATGATCGGCTGCAAAGGCCTGACGGGGTGAGAGCCTGAAAGGTGGCCGCTTCAATGGCGTGGACCGAGCCACGGTGCAGACGAGACCCAAAGCCAGAAACGAAAGTGACACCTGACAATCTCAGGACTCACACAACTTTTTCATCATCCATCCTTCAAGTCCAGCCTCCACTTTTACTGCCACTCCTTCTCCTTTTTGCTGCCTTTGCTGACCTCGGTATTGCCGGTCCACCTCAGCCAGCTCGGCCCCCTCTCCTGTCTGGACAGCCTTTTATCATCTTCTGGGGCATCCCAGACTCTTCCTGCTCTGGTCGCCCAGATCCCAAATCCTTCGGGATGGAACAGGAAGGCCGCGTGGCCGTCTTTTATGAGGACACGCTGGGGAACTACCCGTACTTTATAGACAAAGACACACCGGTCAACAGGGGGCTACCGCAACACACACGACTGGATGCCTACCTCCAAAAGACACAGCAGGACTTAGAGGAAGCTTTACCTGCCCCAAGGTACCTTGGGCTGGGGGTGCTGCGCTGGGCAGAGTGGGTCCCCCAGTGGTCAAGGAATCAAGAGAAACAGGCAACCTATCTTGAAGCATCAAGGAACCTGATGAAGGCTTTCTTTCCTAGCTGGACCCCAGAGGAGGTGGAGAGATGGTCAAAGGTAAAGAAGGTTTAAAAAGGGGTAAAAAGGGGTAAGAGGTTATAGAAAGGGCAGGTGGTAGGAGGAACACGCATCTATGGAGGGAACAAGGAATAAAGGAGAGGTTAAGGGAGCATGGAGCGAAAACATTGCTTCCAAAAGTGTTTCCTCTTTACGTTTATTTAAGTCTTTGATGAAAAATACCTGCTGGATCTTGGTCACTAACAACACCACTATGGTACCATTTGCTTTTGGTCATTACATCAAAGTATCTTGATAATGTTATTTAATTAGGATGTTCTGATGTGAGCACCAGGTAACAAAAGAGGGAGGATGTATGGCAGACAGGAAGCGCATGCGGCACCACAGCATTGAGTGAGGAACAACAGGACGTGCTGTGACTGTATATAATTACTGAATGTGATGACTCACCCCAACAAAGTGGGTCTTTGTAGGAATTTCTCAGCAGAAACACTACGGCATCAAAGTTACAACAAAGGGGAAAACAACTTTACTTCACGGTAAGGTTGCTAGGCAACTAGCAAGGTCTCCAGGAAGTGACTACACTTGGTCAAGAAATAGCCCACCACATAACCTCCGCGACTTGTTTTAACGCCCAGGTTTTTGTATGGATAAAACAAGATATAACATGTTAGATATGAGCTTCAGAGATGATAATCTAAGGCAAATGATCCCTGTATATTAGGGAAGAGGAAAAAGAATTACTTTTATTTATCACCTTGTGGAAATTTAATTTGATTGATAAAATATACCTCAGTAGAAAATCTTGACCACAGCCACTCTATCATCTCACTGTAAATACTGTTATGTCCTTCAACCCTTTGAGTAAGGTTAATGAGTTTTTGGATCACAAAATAGAAAATGATCTATGACCTATTGATCTTGTCACAGGTGGACTTTGAGGCAGCAGCCCAGTCGGTAATGATGGAGACTCTGCGGGAGGTCAAAAAGTTAAGGCCCAAAGCATTATGGGGTGTCTCCCCTTACCCCAGCTGCTACAATGGCAATCCCGCCCAAACCATGTTAGCCAATTACACCGGCCAGTGCCCTGCTGCAGAGATGGCCCTTAACGACGAGCTACTGTGGCTATGGAAACGATGCTCCGCCCTTTACCCTCTCCTCACCCTGGAGAAGCTGCAGGTGGGTAACGCTACTTTGTTGTTACTTTGTTTTGGATAAAGAGAATTACTAGACGGACCATGCACTGCCTTACCTTAAATCTAAACCTACTATGATAACAAAGAGAATAATTTAGACAGGGAGCAGTAAAAAACCTAATTGTAACTGAAGGGAAAAACATCTTTTTAAAGCCGTCACGTGCAAAACAGTGGGGGGGAGCAATCAAGTCGTAAAAGGTGTGACAACTACTGTCTAACTCAAGCTGGTCCCCTGAGCAGTTTAACAGCATCTACACGACTGCAGAAAGGCAACTCCCAGCATAACAGCAAAAATCAAGTGAAATGAAAAATGCCACGTTTGGTTTATCAGTGAGTTTTTTTTTTAAAAAGTTAGAAAACTTCTCCTTGTCAAAGCGAGTGTATACAACCATCGGAGCCCAGAGATGTACTGGAGAGTAAACCTAACAAATCAGTTTTAGCTTGTCAGGGTGATGTGAAACGTTGTGATATGTAACAGGAAAAAAGCTGTGACAGAGCTTTAATGGATGCAGTATGTTGTTGTTAAAGCACCTCACTGTAAACCAAACTAAGTTTTGGTATAAGTCCAACTCTGTTATTCCTGTTTTATTGGCAAAAATGTGCCTAATCTTTCCCCCTTTTTCATAGGGTGGGACCTCTGGAGCCAGGCTTTATTTGTCCAGTCAAATCAGAGAGGCACTACGAGTAGCCTCTCTGACCGGAACAGCGTTTGATCTCCCTGTATTCCCACTGGTTAAGAGTGTCTACGCCTCAACTAATACTTTCCTGTCACAGGTGAGATACCAGCATATGAAGATTTGATCCAAGCGCCCTACACACGAATCAATGCAGCACAAGTAGCAAGCAAGGATTGAAGTACATTCATGTTGTATCATAGCGTTAATTACTTTCTGGTTCTAAAGTCTCACAGTTTTATATGGACTAACTGAAGTGCTGAATTGTGTTTTCGGTCCACTCCTGTATAATCAGGTGTGGGACTTCTGGTAATCACGCTACGACAAGTACAAAGAGACAGGTTGAAAAAGAGCATGCTGTGCTGTGACTCTTTTATAGCTTCTTTGTATAATTTCTCTTTTACCAGGCGGACCTGGTGAGCACCATAGGAGAGAGTGCTGCCATGGGAACAGCCGGAGTTGTCATCTGGGAAAGAAGTGAGACTAAGACAGAGGTACACATCTATAGATTTGCATAAAGTGCATACAGCTTTGAATATGTCTGCATACTTATCGAGCTACTAATATTCATAGATGTGCAGATTTTCAGTTTACTAGCACAGTTTTAACATTTCCTTTTGTTAATTTCGCCGATAAATCTCCAAAGAATGCTTTGTGCTGGATATATACACAGTGTCTATTGTATCTACCAACACATACCACTGTTCCTGCTTCCGCTTTACATCGAACTGTCTGCCTGTCTATTTCCCAGAGAGAGTGTCAGGACCTGGCAGAGTTTGTCCGTAAGGTCCTGGGACCCTACTTCATCAATGTAACCACGGCAACTCGACTCTGCTCAGCCTCTCTGTGCCAGGGAAAGGGCCGTTGTGTCCGTCAAAATCCAGAAAGCTTGGCCTACCTCCACCTCCCACCCCTGTCTGACACAGTGGAGAAAGTCACAGAAAAGGTGACGTAATTTTAAGAAGAGATTTACTTGTGCTGGATTTATAAAACCCTGCTTATATGCTGCGATCCAGTTTTCATTCATCCTGAGCACAAGCACAAGCTTGATGCCCACTCCTATAATAAGACACAAACAGATGTAGACAGCCCTGTGATTGACTGGCGGCCAGTCCAGGGTGTACCCAGCCTCTCGTCCTAAAGTCATCTGGGATTGGCTCCAGCCCCCCCGCCACCCTTAAAGATAAGCGTTACAGACAATGACTGGATGGATGTAGACAGAGGCCTCTTTAACCTTCGTCAGATATAAACCAGACTCGTTCTGTTCTTGTTCTGGCAATGACAGCATCATCAAAGCAGCTTTGTGTCACAATGCAAAGCTACGACGCTCTCCAGTACTGGTGGTGCCCATAAGAGTGTTACGATAGATAAAACAGACTTCCAGTTAATTAGCTTCAGTAACATATTCAGTTTATGCTGAAATTGTTCAGAAGCGTGATTCAAATGTAAGGTCATGTTGGAGGCAGTAGTTTTAGCTAGGTGTGTGTAATCAACGACATTACAGTGTGTTACAGTCTTCGAATGACTGCGTTATTTGAGTAAACTGGTGTTGTGGAAAGGTTAACAGGAGGATATTACAGTGTGCTGAGATGAAGATAATAGCTCTGATTGCCTCTTTGACTTTGCTGCTTTTCTGCTACTAACCACTGTTTCACAAAAGCGGTGAAAGGTATGTATGAAGAGACACAACTTATGTTCTTTCTGCGTGGAAAGTTGGAAACAGAACAACTCATTTTGAGTCACGACTGATGAAGATAACCAAGACTTTATAAAAGGGAGGGGGGGGGGAGGGGGGGGGGTGGTAGCAGGGAGCACTGCCTGAGTGTCTGCTATGTTTAGACTGTAAGAAAGCAGAGAGGAAAACAGTAGCCGAGACACCACAGAGAGAGATCCCGTGCTGATCCTGTTTGATCCTACAGCACTGAATACAGGAACACTGTGTTTCTCTGGGAACGCTCATCCCTCTTTGGAAATCTCCAGATGGGACTAATATTCTGTTGTCATAGAAAGTACAACACAAAATAAAGTATGACTATTGCTGTAACTGCAGAACTCT